>NC_053435.1:12093275-12393275 GCF_007990345.1 Gossypium hirsutum | reverse complement strand
GAGTCTTTAACTCACAACTGATAATAGCCAGATCTCAAATCAATCTTCAAAAACATTGTTGCCCTTTTCAACTAATCAAACAAATCATCTATTCTTGGCAACGAATACATGTTCTTTATTGTAACCTTGTTGAGTTGTCGATAGTCAATACACATTCTCATTGACCCATTTTTCTTCTTTACGAAAAAAGCTGGAGCACCCCAGGGCGAAAAACTAGGTCGTGCAAAACCTCTATTTGTTAACTCTTGCAACTGAGATTTCAACTCTCTCAATTTTGTTGGAGCCATTCTATACGGAGCTATAGATATCGGTGAAGTTTCTGGTACTAACACAATAGCAAATTCAACCTCTCTTATCAGTGGTAACCCTGGTAATTCTTCTGGAAATACATCCAGATATTCACAAACTATAGACACTGATTCAATCTTTGATTCAGACACTTTTGTATCAAAACATAAGCAAGATAGGCTTTGCACCCTTTTCTCACACATCTCTGAGCTGACATAGATGAAATCACGGTAGGTAATTCATTCGATTCATTTGAGTCAATTTGAATAATTTCACTATTCTGACATTTCAATTCAATAGTCTTTCATCTACAATTTACAACAGCATCATGTAGAGTCAACCAATCTATACCTAGAATTATATTGAACTCATCAAATGGAAAAAGCATCAAATCCGTAAGAGAACAGTAACCTGGAGTCATGAAAGGACAATTCTTGCAAACTTTATCAACGAGAACATATTTTCCTAAGGGGTTTGATACTTTGATCACAAACTCAGTAGACTCAACAAGTAAATTCTTACTAAACACTAAATTCATATCGATATATGAATGAGTTGATCCAAGATCAATCAATGGAATCACATTAATACCGTACAGAGAGAATGTACCGGTAATAACATTAGGTGATGACGCCTCTTTGCGAGCGCGAATAGCATAAGCTCTAGTAGGTGCTCTACCCTCGGATATTACTGTAGAATCTCTCGTAGTAGCGTGATTACGACTCGCATTTCCCGCATTTCTTGGTGGCCTCCCTTTAGTGGCTGTGTTATTCAATCTTGCATTTTGAACATTATCTTTCTCTACTAGCTTTGGGAAATCCTGTATGAAATGATCCTGCGAACCATATTTAAAACAGGCCCGGCTATTCATTCTACATTCATCAGGATGACGTCTTCCACATTGCTGACATTCAGGTCTATAATTTTGCACACTACCAACACTCAATACTAACGTAGCTTGAGCTTTAGGACTTAAGTATTGTTTTCCACGATCTCTACTCGAATGCCCGATTGAAACATTTGGACGAGTGAACGAATCTCTAAATTTCTTTGATGAAGGCTGATATGGTTTATTCATCAGTCTCTTTCTCGAATCTCCAGCCTCTGAATCTTCTTTTCTCTTTTCTTTACTAAGCTCCTCGGCTTTGCAAGCTCTATCAACCAGGACAACAAATTCTTTTAATTCTAGAATTCCAACTAGAAGTTTAATATCCTCGTTCAACCCATCAACGAACTGCTTGCACATGATTTCTTCAATGGAAACATACTCCCGAGCATACTTGCTCAACCGTACAAATTCTCTTTCGTACTCGGTCACAGTCATTCGACTCTGTTTCAATTCTAGAAACTCTTTATGCTTTTGATCGAGAAAACTCTGACTTATATATTTCTTCTAAAACTCAGTCTGAAAGAATTCCCCAGTCACTCTTTCTCTCGGTACCACTGATACTAGAGTATTCCACCATTGGTACGCAGTGTCCCTCAAGAACGATATGGCACATTTTAAACACTCGAATGGAGTACAAGATAGTTTATGAAATACTCGATAGTGTTTTTAATCCAAAATTCAGCTCTTTTAGGATCATCATTAATGGTAGCTCTGAACTCTTCAGCCCCGTGTTTTCAGATATTATCAACTGGAGGCTTATTCAGTCGTTGAAGTTCCAAAACTTGAAGAGCTATAGGAACAAGTTGGGAATTAGGTGGGGGTGAAGGTTATTGAGCAGCCGCATTGGTTCTAACAAATTGCGTGAACCATTCAATCATCATTTGGAAAAAGGCTTCTTTAGCCTCTCTTCCGTTACTAATCGATATATTTCTAGATTGAGAAGGCGTGACCCCTTGAGCGTGAGCTGGCGCATTATTCTCAACATCATCAGCTACAGCTCGATCGGGATCCATTTACTATATGAAAACATATTTTAATTTCCTTGGAGTCATTGCACTATCACAGGTTATATATGGCATGTATAGCTAGACTCTCACACACGCTACGTTAGACCGAGAATCGACTAAACTGTAGCTCTAATACCAATAAACGCAACACCCCTCACCCGTATTCAACTCCAGAATAGTGGTTACGGAGCATTACCAGACTTATAAAACATTTTAATTATACATTTCACATACAATTAATCAAATCATATAAATTTCATTCACTGCCAACCATTTTGTCCATAATACGAGCCTATGATACCCTAAACATGCATTGAGAGTGGTTTGGGACTAAACTGATAACTTTGGAAACTTTTAATACACTTCAAATTTTTTTCTCAAAATAGGGGACACACGTCCGTGTGGCCCTGCCATTTGTCTCACATGGCCGACAAACATGCCCGTGTGACATTCGAAATGAGATCAGATTGTCGTGTCCCAGCCCGTGTCCAACCCTATGGAACTCTCTAACTTGGGTCACACGGCTAACACACATGCCCATGCGGCTATCCCGTGTGCCCTAAAAATGGCCATACACACCCATTACCAGGCCGTGTGCTAGGCCGTGCCAAACCTGTAGGGTATATTGATTTATGACACACGACCAAGTCATACGCCCGTGTGGGAGGCCGTGGAGCATACTAACTTGATTTCTAATTCAACACCATGGGAAACACGACAGTGTACATGACTGTGACACACGCCCATGTCTTTGCTCGTGTGGACAAAAATAGGATATTTACCAAGCCATTTTGCCACTCTAACTTGCATGTACCTACACCACATCAATTGGCACCAACATATAACATATATAAGCATTTAAACCAGCCAATTCAAATGTAAATCATGCACATTCTATACTTCCATTCTCTATACACTCTAATCACAAAACATATCATACCATTTATACCAAATTCACCTTTATAATTTAACTTGCTAAACACATCCAATCATGCATCATTAAACATCAAACTCATAAGCATGTGACAACTTTAATATCAACCAATCGACCTTTACAACCTTTATTGTCCACAAAAATCACATACCTATCCATGAACTCACAATTCAAGCTATATATATACATGATTCAAACATATCAAAACAAGCCAACTTATATGGCAATATACAAAACCAAACTATAAACATTAACAAGCCATTTTAAATGACACACTATATTACCAAATATACCAAAATGAACAAAGTCCCTATACATGCCATATACTCAAAACATAAGTTCAGAAGTACCAAATTGATAGTTGGATAGTGTGATAATGTCTCTGACGATCCCCGAGTCTGAGTTAGCTTTGAAGTCACTATAAAACATCGAAAATTAAACAAAGTAAGCTTTATAGCTTAGTAAGCTCATATGAAATAAACTCAATCTTAACATGATTATACAATTCATCAATTTGAACATATCAACATATAATTCATTTAACTAACAAACCTTTTATATTTTCGATCACAAGATTATATATGAACTTCACAACTTCTTCGATTTAAGCTTATGCGGTTTATGAACATACTTGTACCATTACGTATCAATCTTATACCTGGTCTCATCTTTCATTTAACCATTGAACCGTTTGGAATACTATTAGATACTCTAGAATCTCGGACACTAAGTTCCAATATCATAGCCCGAAGCCAACTCAATGTATCACATATACTGCTCACATTAAAGCTATCAATGGGCCTGCTCATACAAGCTGTTAGTCAAAACATAGTTACACGGTTCTGCTCACACAAGCTGTCAAGTATCCACAACACATGCCGGTATACTCAGCCACCGGTAGGACGTACATGACCAACACTCGGATCACGTAATCACAATAATCCCTAATGACATGTCACTAGTATCCAAATCTATTCCTAAGGTTCAACCAGGATTTCAAATGTCGAATCATCGTCGAATCATTTTCGAATGTTTTCATAGTCTCGTATTCAAAATTTATGCAATATCAAAGCGTTTAAAACATAATTATAATAATGCTTATTACATACAAACTTACCTCAGATGCTAGAACAGTGAAACAAGTCAACTATTCCGTAACTTTGTTCTTTCCCCGATCTAAGTCCGTATTTCACCTTTCTTGATCTAAATATAATAAAAATTAACTTATTTAATCATCTCTCTATTCAATTTAGTCCAAATTCACTTTAAGGTAATTTTTACACAATTGCCCCTATGTTTCACAACTTTTACAATTTAGTCCTTATTTCACAAAAACACAAATTCATGCAATTTAACCACAACCCATGCTATCCAAATTACTATTATACCCCTAACAGCCCATACTTTTCATTTATTTCACATTTCAACCTCTAGGTTTCTACATTTCACAATTTAATCCCTAATTTGTTTTTTTTACCAAAAATCACTTTATAAAACTTGTATAATTCACAACCAACATTCATAATCTATCATCAAACATCAAAACACACATGTATTCATCAATAGCATCATTTAAAATCATTAATAGTTTTGCAAAATAGTCCCTAGGCTAGTTAGACCTAGTTGCAACGATCTCAAAAACATAAAAAATCATTAAAAACGAGGCAAAAATGGACTTACAACTGAGCATCAAAATGGCCAAACCCTAGCAAGCTCTCTTGGTTCTTTGTTTTCTTGAATTTTCAGTAGAATTGAGAAAAGATGATGATGAATTATGATTTCTATTATTTTAACATAAGTTATTTTGCAAATTACAATATTAACCTTACCTAAATGCCAAAAGAACAACATTCAAAAAAGGAATAGAAAAATAACCTTACCTCTTAACTATTTAATCCCACTAAACCGAAGCAAGATAATCCAACCAGATTGAAAATAAAGAAAAAACACAAAAGGGAAAAGAAATCACAAGAATAAAAAAGAACAAAAAGAAAAGATGAAGAAAAATCGTGACAAGTAAGAAAGGGAATAATAAAACAAAATAAATAAAAATAAAAACTAACAAAACAAATGGAATGTGGGAATAATGGAATCTTTGGAAAAAGAAAAGAAAATAAAAAAATCAAATTAAAAGAATAAATAATATATATCCTTTTCTTTTTAAATACACTCCCTAATCAATCAGTATCTTGATAACTTATTAGATTTTCCCCATAGAATTCGATTAGACCATAACCACTACTTGGCCGGCAGAACGAAAATAGCAAAAAATATTGCCCATTCGCTCACGTAAAGATTCAAACACAAGACCTCAAACACATATCCCAAAGCACTTAACCACTAAAGCAAATACTTAGTTATGATGAATTTTATCAAATCAAAGATTAGATTTTTGGGGCGTTACAAAGTAGAAATATTTTTTATGGAAAGTGTATGTTTCATTGAACTGAAATCTAATGCTTATGTAGGGAAAAATTTCAACAACCAATGACTAAGAATAAGAAAATAAAAGATTCATAATCTAAAAAAAAAATCAGCAACAAATTGAAAATGGCTAAAAATAGCTAAATTATTTTGACTGCAATAGCTAAAGCAAATCTTCAACATTCCTTTCTTCAGTCGCTGCAAATTCCAAGCATCTCTATGAGAGATTCAAATTTGCTCTTAGACAAAGCTTTGGTAAATATATTTGTTAATTAAAGATTAGTCTTGCAGTACTTTAATTCTGCTACAACAGTCTATTTTTAGTGGTTTCAGAAACAATAGTTTCGGGATCACAAATGTGCCTGTTGAGTCTCTAATTATTATTACTTAATTTATACAAGTCAAATATAGTATTATATTGAATTGTGATTTGATAATTTTTGTTATTTGAATGAATAGTTAAGTTCAAGTGGGCTGTCCCTAAAGTCAAGTGGTTTTGAAAAAAATGGTATTAAGACCTTGTTTCTATAAATCGAACCCATAAATATTATTATTAAATATTTATAGAGATATTATATAGGTGAATTGAAGTTTGGTCCAAAAATTTTAGTGTTTGGATGGTTAATTAAAGAAAAATGACTAAAACATAAAAGGCGTAAAACTTCATCACTATTGATTATTATTAGCTAAAGTGCATAATTAAAGTTTTTTTTATGTAAATGAAAATTATGCCATAGTCCATTATAGTAGAGGTCGTAGCATGGTTTTAAGTGAAAATATGTTAATTAAAATATTAAATTAATAATAAAACAAGATAAAATATAAGATAAAACAAATAAAGTCATCACCTTTTATCATTTTCTTCTTCCCAATCGAATTCACCATGGATGAACGAAGGAAACTGTAACATCCAAAAAATAGGGCCTAGTCAGAATAGTAGTTTCAGGACCACAAATATGAAGTTGAAATATTTATTTTATGATTATTATAAGGTCTAGAATATGATTATATGCATGTGTTAAACTTTCATGAAGAAATTCTATGAGTAAGTGTCCAATTGGAAATTTAGGAACAAATCGAATAAAGCGCAAAACTTGGATTCTAGTAGCAATTTGTATGAAATTGCTTTATATTATTAATTAGAAGGTCTTAAAGAGACATTTTCCCAATTTTTAAGTTTTTGGACAAAAATGAGCATGTATGGATGAAATTTTAAAGAAAGGGCTTAAGGGCATTTTGGTCATTTGGCTAATTAATGAAATAAAATGGGAAAATGAAGGCAAAAATCGCCATTCTTCTCCCTCATCCAGCCGAAATTCTCAAGCCCTCCATAGCTAGGGTTTTCAACATTTTCAAGCTTAAAAGTAAGTGCTCCTAAGCCCCATTTTTAATGTTCTCTGTATTTTCAAAATCCCGGTAGGTTACTCTCTCCATTTCTACCTATATTTTGAGTTAGGGTTCATGTTTGCAAAATAACCCATGTGTGGCATATTTATTCTTTGATTTTTTGTGGATAAATATGACAGTTGAATGTGTGTTAAACATATTTTCTTAGGTGATTTTCATGAAAAACCCCTAAAAGGCCCTTTTTTGCAAAAGGTGTAGAATATGTGGTAGAAATGTGAAATAATGGAAAAAATGGGCTTCCATAAGAGGAAAGAACATTCAGATAGGGTTGGGTAATGTAGAAAATTCATGCATTTCATTATATGAGCCTAGGAATTAAATCATAAAAATGTGAAAGGTTAGGGGCAAACGGTCATTTTGTCCGGGGTGATATTTAGACTTGAAAAAAATAATTTGAGGTGTTAATGATTCATTTTTATTGTTATAGACCTCGAGGAACAAATTTCAGAGGTCGATCGAGGAAAACGAAAGGTTTCAGAATAACTGAGACGCAAAACCGAAACGGATACCAGGTAAGTTTGAATAACTTAAAGTAAACTCCTAATATATCTAATTGCATGTTTTATGAATGTATAAATATTGTATTTGATGATGGTATGATAGTCCATGAAATGTGTTATTAATAATGACATTATGACAAATGTCCTGGTTGAGGTTAAAAAGGAAGTTCGATGGGTAAACCATGATTTACATGTGACTTGAGATCCTGCATGTGTTGCAAAAAGGATTTAGCCCGGACAGGTAATCCGTTGATCTCAAATATCGAAAGGATCTAGCTCGGATGGGAGTTCCTTTAGTGATCGAGGCTCTCGAAGAATATGTGTGCATTGTGGATTTAGCCCGGACGAGTAATCCGATTAGGGTTTGAATTTAGCCTAGACTGGTAATTCAGATCCAAGCTCATTAAGAGTGTTTGTCACTATAAGGGATTTAGCCTGGACTAGTAATCCTGACATCACTTTATGAGTTGATATTACGGGGGATTTAGCCTGGACTGATAATCCCGCCGTAAGATGCGAGGTTCGCGAGAGTGCGTACATGAGATGATCGCTCTTATGACTTGACGGTAAATGGGTAATCCATCGAGATTTCTAAGAAGCTCAATGGGATTAACATGGGATATAAAAATGAAAACATTGGATGATGAGCTCATCTAAGACAAATTGCATGGTGCATTGTTGTGAGACTAACTTGTTGATTGGGTGCATGTGATAGGGAAACTATTTCATGCTTGTTGGTTTTATTGTCTAATATAGATGCATGCTAATTAATCGGTAAGTTTACTTTCCAGTTATTTGAGCTTACTAAGCATGTAAATGCTTACCCCTCTCTTTTCCCTGTCTTACAGAGCTCGTGGAATCGTGATGACTGGGAGACGTTTGGAGAGTCAACACACTATCATATTGTCTAGCATTGGTATATAGATACTCTTATTTTGTTCAATGGCATGTATAGGCCTTTTGTTATTTTGTTATATGTGTCATTTGATTAGTCAATATGAAAGATTATAAAAGTATACATATTCACTTGTATATGGCCATGGAAATTGGCTCATGTTGGTGTAGGTTATGACCTACAAAATTGTGCATGTTATGTAACATCCCTAGCTCCTATCCGATGTTGGGATAGGGCTCGAGGCGTTACCGGGGTTTCACACTTACAAACATACTAAATCGAGTCACCAAGTTCCGCTCAAATTTAAAACTTTTCAAACATGTACATCTCATCCCTTATACAGGCCTTTGAGGCCTAAAACATACCTAGGGGCAGTTCGGGACAAAACTGGGAACATTCGATAAACTTTGGGTACCTTAGAAAATTTCCCTTACTTTGAAGTGTCACACGCCCGTGTGGGTGGGGCCGTGTGATCTCACACAGTCGTGTGGCTTGGGACACACCCATGCCCTCAGCTCGTGTGCAACATTAACTTTAACCATATCATAAAATTAGGGACAGATGGCCAAGGCACACACCCGTATGGCCTGCCCGTGTGCAATACTGACTTAAAATTTTAGGTGCAGGGGACGCATGGCCATAACACACCCATGAGGATAAGCAATGTGTCATACACGGCCTAGACACACACCTGTGTATCTAATCGTGTGGACTCTAATAGGCTATTTTCAAGCCTTTGGTCACCCTTTTCATCACTTATTCTTAATGATTACCAAACACAGAGTAAAGCATGATTATATTCTTATAAATGATCTTGGCAAAACTCATTGTATTGAAACCTCATGTCATTGGTTTCATACATGATAAGTTATTCCCCATCTTGTATTTATGGGTTTCCATTCACTTTAACACATTCAAAATTGGCTTGTTCTTGTGACTCATTGCCAATTATAAACAAACCATCACATATGAATATAAACATGCATAAATTTGTAGGTCATAGCCTACTTCAAAAGAAGCCAATTCCCCAGGGCCATATACAAAAGATAGGTATATCTTTACATGCCTCATTTGGCAAATCAAATGACACATATGACAAAATACTCAAAATCCCTATACATGCCATGGAACAAATCAAAAATGTCTTTATACCAAAACTGATCTATTTGATAGTGTGCTGGTTCTCTCAACCGTCTTCCAATCCTTACGAGTCCTTGAGCTCTTAAAAGCAGGGAAAAGAGAGGGGTAATTATTTACATGCTTAGTAAGCCAGAATATCTAGAAAGTAAACTTACCGAGGAATTAGCATGCAACTATATTAGGCATTAAAATCGTCTAGCATGGGATGGTTTTCCTATTACATGCACTAAATTCACAAGTTAGACATGCACAATGCACTTTATATTTAGTTTTAGATGAGCTCATCATTCATCATTTCATTTATATTCATCATTGATAAAGTGTAAATTATACATGTTTTTACCCCATGTTTAATGCATTTTATAGATGATTTCTCATTAGAATTGGTGAATTCGATGCTCTTAATGCTTTAATTTCATGTTTTGTACTCAGGAGAGCACCAAGAGTCAAAAAGAGCCAAAAATGAACCAAAAAAGGGACAAAACGGACCAAATCGAGAAGATGACACGGCCTAAGCCTTGCCACACGGGCAGCTCACATGCCCGTGTCTTTTGAGGGTGTCGACCAAGGCTTTCATGATTCACACGGCCTGGCTATTGACCCACACGGCCGTGTGCAATTTAACGGATTGAACACGGCTTGGAAATCATGTCACACGGCCGTGTCACACGGGCATGTCCCTGTTGAGCCCAAGTCAAGTCCAATTCGGAAAAGGCCACTTTTGAGGGTTTCTAGGCATTCCAAAGCCTATAAATACGCACTAGAGGAGGAGAAAAGGGGAGACAGAGAAGAGGGGTAAGGAATTACCCCAAGAAAGTCGATTGATCCATCTCAGAAGCCGGATTCATCATCAAGACTGAAGATCTCTCCTCAATTCCCTTTCAGGAATTTTGGGTTTCCTTTATGTTTTGTATTCTTTATTCTTCTGAGATGTTTTCTTATTTAGTTATGAATTAAACCCCTTAGATACCTAAGGGGAATGAAACCTAAGATGAATATTGTTATTATTTTCTGAATCGTATGATAAATATTTAACTTGTTCTTAATTATGTGTTCTTAATTCTTGTTTTGATATCCCAGGATACTGATTCAAGACACGCTCTTATTTAGAGGAGGAATAGATCCTGTCTAAGAGTACATTTGCCATAATTAAGCAGAGTTGATTGCGCGCCTAGAAATAAGGTGACAAGATTTTTTTGGATTAGGGTGAAACCTAATAAGGGGATCCATAGATCGAGTTAATGCAACCTTAGAGTGTTAATTAGAGAAAAGTCTCGGTTATTCAATCTAGGGATTAGACGTTATTAGTTTTGAATAGGGATAATAACATAACTTAGGGATCTCTACGGAACAAGTTGAATGAATAAATCGTCCGATTTGGAGCCATTATAACAAGTAAAGTCTAGGTGAATTTTTCCTTAGGTATTGTCTCAAGTCAATCGATTTTCCCAAAAACAATTCCCCAATTCTTTTCTCTGTGCGTTCTTAGTTTAAATAATTAGTTAATTAAAACAAACCCTTTTATTCTTAGGCTAGATAATAAAAAGATAGTCATTACTAGTACTTTTGGTTCCCTTGGGTACGATATCCCGGTCTTGCCATTACTATACTATTGTTCGATAGGTGCGCTTGCCTTTTCGTCGTGATAATAGTTAGTCTAGGTTTGATCTTCATTATAAATGTTTATTACTTGTTACGAATCACGCGATCAAGTTTTTGGCGCCGTTGCCGGGGAACTAAAATATTAGGAACACTAAATTTTTATTACTGTAGCCATTTATTTTTCTTGCAATTTTATTTTATTTTATTATTTATTAATTCACTTTTTCGCTCTCTTGGCAGGTTTTTATAGTTTATGACTAGAAGAAATCTGTTGGGACCATTACTTTTTGACGAAGAAATTGATCGTACAATTCGCAAAAATCAAAAAGAAATAAGGCGTAGCTTATGATACATGGAGAACGAGCAAGAAGACGATACTCAAACCCCAACTGATCAGATGGCTGAAAACCAAGGCAATCAGCTACCTCCTGCAATTGCGGCTAATCAAAATCCTACTCCACGTACTATGTATGATTATGCTAAACCTTCTTTAACAAGAACTGAATCTAGCATAGTTAGATCTGCTGTAGCTGCAAATACTTTTGAATTAAAACCTAACACTATTCAGATGATACAGCAGTTTGTTCAGTTTGATGGTTTGTAGGATAAAGATCCCAACGCTCACTTAGCAAATTTGCTGGAATTTTGCGATACATTCATAATCAATGGTGTTTCTGATGATGCCATTTGTCTTCGGTTATTTCCCTTTTCACTGAGAAACAAAGCTAAACAGTGGTTGAACTCATTACCACGAGGGTCTATCACTACTTGGGAACAAATAACTGATAAATTTTTACTAAAATATTTTACGCCGGCTAAAATGCTAAATTACGTAATGATATCTCTTCTTTTGTGCATATGGATTTAGAAACACTTTACGATGCATGGGAAAGATACAAGAACTTATTGAGAAGGTGCCCTCACCATGGGTTGCCGCTTTGGCTTCAAGTACAAACATTCCAAATGGTCTGAATCCTTCAACTCGGCAAATAGTTGATGCAGCTGCTGGCGGAACCATCAACAACAAAACACCTGAAGAGGCTTATGAATTCATTGAAGAAATGTCACTGAATAACTATCAGTGGCAAGTCATGAGGAGTAAGCCAACAAAAATAGCGGCGTTTATAACGTCGACTCAGTTACTATGCTTTTAAATCAAGTAGAACTTCTCAATAAAAAGATTGATAGTTTTCTTGGTTCTACGTAGGTACATCTAGTAATGAGGTGTGACTCAAGCGGAGGATGTGTGCATATAGAATATCAGTCATTCAATCCCACAACCGAAGAGGAACAAGTCAACTATATGGGTAATAATAACTTTAGATCTCAAAATAACCCATACAGTAATACTTATAATGCTGGTTGGAGGAACCACCCAAATTTCTCCTAGGTGGTCAAGGAAATCAAAAGCCACAAAATCCTCAGGGTTTTCAACAACCACCTTATCAACAAGAGAAGAAACCGAACCTTGAGGAGATGCTCTCAAAATTTATATCAATGTTAGAAACCCATTTCAATACCGAGACAACGCTTAAGAATCAACAAGCATCGATCCAAGGACTAGAAACTCAGATAAGCCAGCTTTCTAAACTAATCTCGGAAAGACCACCAGGAAATTTATTTAGTAATACTGAATCCAGAGAGCATGTCAAAGTAGTTACACTAAGGAATGGGAAAGTGTTAGTGGAATCTGAAAAAAAGTTAGCACAAGAAGCCGTGGAAAGCGAAAGGAGGGAAGAAAAACCCGAAAATAGTGACAAACCAGTACCGGAGGAATATTCACCATCGGTTCGATATCCAGCAAAATTAAAAAAAGATCGCATTGATGTACAATTCGGTAAGTTTCTTGAACTTTTTAAGCAATTACATATCAACTTACCTATTGTTGCAGCTATCTCGCAGATGCCTACATATGCAAAATTTTTGAAGGAGTTTTTAATAAATAAAAGGAAGTTTGAGGACTTATCTACAATAGAACTAAATGAGGAGTGCTCCGCCATACTCCAAAATAAGCTCCCAACCAAACTAAAAGATCCAGGAAGTTTTACTATCCCTTGCTTAATTGGTAATCTGAATATTGAAAAGGCACTAGCTTATTTAGGCGCTAGTATTAATTTGATGCCCTATAAAATGTTCAAACAGCTTGGTCTTGGGGAACCTAAACCCACTAGGATGAGTATTCAATCAGCCGATAGATCTGTTAAATATCCAAGGGGTATTATAGAAGACGTACTCGTAAAAGTAGATAAATTTATATTCCCTGTTGATTTTGTTGTGCTTGACATGGATGAAGATGTGGAAGTACCCTTAATTTTAGGGCACCCATTCCTGGCCACTGCTAGAGCAGTGATTGACGTGGGTGACGGTAAATTGGTACTTAAAGTAGGTGACGAGGAAATGATCTTTAAAATTTATGATGCTATGAGATTCTCTAGGGAACAAGATGATTCATGTTATTTCATTGACTCTGTTGATCATATTACTGAAGACTCTTTTCAGGAAATTGTACAAAAGGAGACGACAGAACTATATCCAGCTCAAGACGAGGAGATAGGTGAGGAACCTAATAACCATCCATCAAGACAAGTAGAATATGAAGGTATTAAGATCAACGATGAACTTAAGCAAAAACCCTCGATTGAGGAGCCTCCCAAACTGGAACTTAAACAATTACCAAACCATTTAGAATATGCATTCCTTGGAAATAATTCTACATTACTAGTTATTATTACTTTTAATTTGCAACCCAAGGAGAAAGGAATTAATCCAAGTATTAAAAGAACATAAGAAGGCCATAGCATGGAAAATTTCTGACATTAAAGGAATCAGTCCTTCTTTTTGCACCCACAAAATTTTAATGGAAGATGAATACCAACCATGTGTGCAAGCTCAAAGACGTCCGAACCCTAACATGAAGGAATTTGTAAAAGTCGAGGTAATTAAACTTCTAGATGCTAAAATTATTTATCCTATTTCTGATAGTTCTTGGGTAAGTCCAGTGCAGGTTGTCCTCAAGAAAGGAGGTATGAAGGTTGTGACCAACGAGAAGAATGAGCTAATCCCAACAAGAACGGTTACAGGATGGAGAGTTTGCATAGACTACAGGAAACTAAATGACGCCACAAGAAAAGATCACTTCCCCTTGCCATTTATTGACCAAATGTTAGAAAGATTATCCGGACACATGTATTACTGCTTCCTAGACAGACTCTCTGGTTACTTCCAAATCCCAATAGCTCCTGAAGATCAAGAAAAGACGACATTCACATGCCCATATGGTATGTTCGCTTATCTTAGAATACCTTTTGGATTATGTAATACCCCTGCTACTTTTCAGCGCTGTATGATAGCTATATTCGACGAACTCGAGGAAGATATCATGGAAGTCTTCATGGATGATTTTTCGATATTCGGAAACTCTTTCCATCTCTGCCTTAAAAATTTAAAACGAGTTTTAATAAGATGTGAAGAAACAAACCTTGTGCTTAACTGGGAGAAATGTTACTTCATGGTTCAAAAAGGTATTGTACTAGGGCATAAAATTTCTAGTAAAGGGATTGAGGTGGATAAATGTAAAGTAGAAACAATCGAGAAATTACCACCTCCTAGTTCAGTTAAGGCTATTAAAAGCTTTTTAGGACATGCTGGTTTTTATAGAAGATTCATTAAGGATTTTTCTAAAATAGCTAAGCCTTTAACTAAATTGCTAGAAATAGATATACCTTTTAACTTCGATCAGGAATGTTTAGAAGCATTTAATACTTTAAAGAATAAATTAATTAATGCTCCAATTATAATTGCACCTGATTGGAACTTGCCATTTGAACTAATTTGTAATGCCAGTGATTTTGCAGGAGGTGCAGTACTGGGACAGCAAAGAGACAAGCATTTTCAACCTATCTATTATGCCAACAAAACTTTAACAGAAGTACAAGAAAATTATCCTACTACGGAAAAAGAGTTGCTAGCTATGGTTTTTGCTTTTGATAAATTTCGATCATATCTCATATTGTCTAAAGTTGTTGTTTACACTTACCATTCTGCCCTTCGCTATCTTTTAACTAAAACCAATGCAAAACCTCGACTCATCCAATGGATTCTCCTTTTGCAGGAATTTGACTTGGAAATTCAAGACAAGAAAGGAGCTGAAAATCTAGCGGCTGATCATCTGTCCAGGCTCGAGAAAACCAATACCAGAGAACTAGATGATGTGGAAATAAATGATTCGTTCCCTGAAGAACAATTTTTCGCTATATCTAACTCCGAGGTACCTTGGTTTGCAGACATCACGAATTTTTTAGCTGCTAACATTATCCCAAAAGGGTTAACACACCTGCAAAAGAAGCGATTCTTTAATGATATAAAAAACTACTTTTGGGATGATCATTTCTGTTTCATAGATGTGCAGATCAAGTCATCAGAAGATGCATTACAGGATCAGAAATATCAAAATTATTGGAACGCTGCGACTCAGGGCCAACCGGAGGACACTATATTGGAACAAAGACCGCACACAAAATTCTTGAATCAGGTTTTTATTGGCCTTCGTTATTCAAAGACAATATCAGGTATGTTACTTTATGTGACAAATGCCAACGGACAGGTAACATATCTAAACGTGATGAAATGCCTCAAAACTATATGCTTTCTTATGAAATATTTGACGTGTGGGGTATCGATTTCATGGGCCCATTCCCCAGTTCATTTGGAAATAAATATATCTTAGTAGAAGTTGACTACATGTCCAAATGGGTAGAAGCTCAAGCTCTACCTACTAATGATGCTAGAGTGGTAGTAGTTTCCTTAAAAAACTCTTTTCGAGATTTGGAACACCTAGAGCAATTATCAGCGATAGGGGCACTCATTTTTGTAATACCCAATTTGAAAAAACCCTTATAAAATACGGAGTTCATCATAGAACGGCCACCTCATACCATCCTCAAACTAATGGACAAGCTGAAGTAGCAAACCGAGAACTGAAACAGACTCCTATAGGGACATCACCTTATAGACTTGTTTATGGCAAAAGTTGTCATCTCCCATTCGAACTAGAGCATAAAGCATTTTGGGCTATTAAATTTCTAAACCTTGATCCCGAACTTGCAGGAAAAAACAGGTTGATGCAGCTGAACAAGCTAGATGAATGGCGAGCCAATGCATACGAAAATTCACGCCTATACAAGGAAGCAACAAAGCGGCGCCATGACGTTCGTTTAAAGTAACAAAAACAATCTGAAGTTGGAGATCTTGTCTTTCTATACAACTCAAGACTCAAATTATTTCCCGGGAAACTAAAATCATGATGCTTAGGACCCTTCGTAATTCAATCTGTTCATCCATATGGCACGATAGAGGTACGTCACCCATCATATGGTACTTTCAAAGTAAACGGACAACGTCTCAAACTTTATAATGGTGAGGATTTTAAAGTCAATAGAGAGGAGCTACGACTCCACAAACCGCCCTGAGTATACTAATAAGGTAACAGTCGAGCTTAGACTGTAAACAAGCGCTTCTTGGGAGGCAACCCGAGTACTAACCATTTTAAATTATTTTAAATTCAGGTTTTAAACATTTATGTCACTAACAGAGTATTTGAAGCATAGGTTCCCAGCACCACACGACCGATAACACAGCTGTGCTTAAGGCCGTGTGCCAAACATTGAGGGAAACATGGACGTACGAAAATAGGGTAAATGATTTCCCTAAAACATGGGATACGATAAATCCCCACAGCCGTGCGACATGGCCTTGGGTAAACTTGATACGTACACGGGCGTAGGAATGGAAACCCATGGGCATGCTAGGGACAAGGCTCAATTCTATTTCTTCGACACGGTTGTGAGACACGCCTGTGTCATTAAGCCGTGGATAGCAATACACGGGCGTGGTACCTTAACATGGGCGAGAGAGAAGTGAACAATGCTAGGCACGGCCGTGCGATATGGCCATGTACCACACACGCCCAAGACACACGGGCTTGGGAGAATAGCCAAGCACGACCTAAAATTGCAAAATTCGAAACACACGGGCTCACCTTCACAAGTACAAGGGCGTGGCCCTAGACTGTGTGGCCCTCCCCTGTATAAGCAAATCACTGCTCATTTTCTTCTTCCTTTCAAAAGCCCTAGCTGAAATCTCCCCTTCTCTACTCCCTGATCCCTATTCTCAGCCACCACTACCCTCTCGTCCAGTTCATGTGGCAGCTTCATATGCCAACATCTCTGAGCACCTCACCCGATTCGAGCTTCAGTGTTTTCAACAATTTGACAACATCGATGCTACTCTACAGCAGAGTTGTCAGTACCTTCCCATCTCATCGCCAGTCCTGCCTTGCGAACCATCTAGCGATGAAGATGTTTAGAAATATTTATTTATTATTTTCTGTTTTTACTTATTATTGAAAATATTTCTATTATTTTTATTAGATTTTAGAATTTTATTTTTATTCTTTATTTTGGGTTATTTCTTTTCGAATCCTTATACTTCCTAATATCTCCTAAAAAGTTCCTAACTTTATCACAGTTATATAAAATTCCTAAGCTCATCATCATATAGGAGCTACAACTCCACCGGGGAAGGTTCTCCATGACTGCCATGTCTTGCTCGACCACGACCATAGCTACCACTAGATATAATATTCTTTTGGCGTAGGACTTATGGCCTAATAAACCTCTACGACTGCCGGAGTATCCTCTTCCACTCTCAAACCGATCACTCTCCAAAACTCTAAGTTCGAGAATTCATCATACAGGAAGTTTCACTTCTCTCCCTATCTTATTTTTATTCTCTAACATCTATCATTGCATATTGAGGGCAATGTACATCTTAAGTGTGGGGGGTTATTTATTTCACTATCAGAAAAAGATCCCTGAATAATCACCTTGTTCTCATGAAAAACTCGCATATCATATTTAGGATAAATTTTAATTGATTTATGATTTTGATTGATATATCTTGAATTAAAACATAGGAATTTATGTATTGATTATTTAAACTTTAAGACATTAGATAATCAAACATGATAAGTTGATTTTTAAGAAATTAAATTATAAGTTGTTTCCCCATGTCTAGGTATTACTTTGAATTAGAATTCACGAGTCTAAACATCAAAAAGTCCTAATTTTTTGTGGGATTTTGAGCCTTTTGAGCATCTATTCATCCTTTCATGCTCACTTTTATTATTGTTTTGAGTGCTCCAGTATTGAACTGTTATTCTAGAAATTGCTTGATTATACATGTCGAGACCACACCATTTGATTTGATTTATCAAAATGATTAAGACAGTTAGGATTAATCCACTCATGCCATGTAAAGCCTACCTCCACGATTAACCCCTAGTAAACCCCATTGAACCCAACAAACCAATTCTTTTATTACCCTTAATATTAACCTTTAACCCATTATTGTTGAAATCCCCTAAATTAATCCCTATTTTTGTCGAGATTTGAGTTGAATGGATTGCCTAGCAATGTTTTGTTCTTGATATTTAGTCTATATTATTTAACTTGTTCTTAAAAAAAACACAACTATGTATACATATCTGTAATTTCATATTCTGAGAGAAGCTCTATTGTACGCAAGTGAAGATTAACTCATTTTCTAGTTAGGCAACTTTTCAATTCAATTTTGATTCTAGCCCTTTCTTTCAGCTTGTGACCACACCCCCTAACCAAGCCTAATTACAACCCTCTAAAAACCTTTTGATTGATGTATCATCTTAAAATTAAAGCGGTAAAGATTCGATTTTCAAGCAAGCCTATGGTAATGACTTTCCATTATTGACTATTGAGTGCTTCCTTTATTGTCCTTAAAACACCTCAAGTGATTTGAGTGAATCTTTAGTGTGGACGTAAAACTCTGTGATATTCTGAATTAAAGGTAATTACTTAGATGAGGGAAGACACCTATATTTTTAGGATAAAATGCTCAACTTGGAATGATTGAAACTTTTATGTTCTTTTAGTTAAATTCTCAATGTATGAGATATTATTTTGGGATATTATTGATAGAAATTATAAGTTGAGAATTTTGCTTGAGGACAAGCAAATGCTTAAGTGTGGGGGTATTTGATAAACTGTAAATTATACATATTTTTACCCCATGTTTAATGCATTTTATAGATGATTTCTCATTAGAATTGGTGAATTCGATGCTCCTAATGCTTTAATTTCATGTTTTGTACTCAGGAGAGCACCAAGAGTCAAAAGGAGCCAAAAACGAGCCAAAAAGGGACAAAACGGACCAAATCGAGAAGATGACACGGCCTAAGCCTTGCCACATGGGCAGCTCATACGCCCGTGTCTTTCGAGGGTGTCGACCAAGGCTTTCATGATTCACACGTCCTGACCATTGACCTACACGGCTGTGTGCAATTTAACGGATCGAACACGGCCTGACAATCACGTCACACGGGCATGTCCTTGTTGAGCCCAAATTAAGTCCAATTCGAAAAAGGCCACTTTGGAGGGTTTCTAGGCATTCCAAAGGCTATAAATACGCACTAGAGGAGGAGAAAAGGGGAGACGGAGAAGAGAGGTAAGAAATTACCCCAAGGAAGCCGATTGATCCATCTTAGAAGCTGGATTCATCATCAAGACTGAAGATCTCTCATCAATTCCCCTTCAGGAGTTTTGGGTGTTCTTTATGTTTTGTATTCTTTATTCTTTTGAGATGTTTTCTTATTTAGTTATGAACTAAACACCTTAGATACCTAAGGGTAATGAAACCTAAGACGAATCTTGTTATTATTTTTTGAATCGTATGATAAATATTTAACTTGTTTTTAATTATGTGTTCTTAATTCTTGTTTTGATATCCCAGGATACTAATTCAAGGCATGCTCTTATTCAGAGGAGGAATAAACCCTATCTAAGAGTACATTTGCCATAATTAAGTGGAGTTGATTGTACGCCTAGAAATAGGGTGACAAGATTTTGCCGAATTAGGGTGAAACCTAATAAGAGGATCCATAGATCGAGTTAATGCAACCCTAGAGTGTTAATTAGAGAAAAGTCTCGGTTATTCAATCTAGGGATTAGACGTTATTAGTCTTGAATAGGGATAATAACATAACTTAGGGATCTCTACAGAACAAGTTGAATGAATAAATCATCTGATTCAGAGCTAGGATAACAAGTAAAGTCTAGGTGGATTTTTCCTTAGGTATTGTCTCAAGTCAATCGATTTTCCCAAAAGCAATTCCCCAATTCTTTTCTCTGTGCATTCTTAGTTTAAATAATTAGTTAATAAAAACAAACCCTTTTATTCTTAGGCTAGATAATAAAAATATAGTTATTACTAGTACTTTTGGTTCCCTTGGGTACGATATCCCGGTCTTGCCATTACTATACTATTGTTCGATAGGTGCGCTTGCCTTTTCGTTGTGATAATAGTTAGTCTAGGTTTGATCTTCATTATAAATATTTATTACTTGTTACGAATCACGTGATCAATCATATTAATCCCATTGAGTTTCCAGGAAATCTCGATGGAATATCCATTAACCGTCAATTCATACGAATGATCGTTTCAGGTATGCTCTCCCTCGAACCTCACATATTACGGCGGAATTACCAGTCCATGCTAAATTTCTCGTATCGTAAACTCATAAGGTGATGTCAGGATAACCAGTCCAGGCTAAATCCCTTATAGCGAAAACCACCTTTATTGAGTTTGGATTTGGAATACCAGTCCAGGCTAAATTCAAACCCTAATCGGATTACCCGTCTAGGCTAAATCCGTAATACACATATATTCTTCGGAATGCTCATTCATCCAAAGGAACACTTGTCTCGGCTAGATCCTTTTCATAATTGAGATAAACGTATTACCCATCTAGGCTAAATCCTTACTGCAACACATGTAGGACCTCAATTCACATGTTAAGTATGGTTTATCCATTGAATTCCCTTTTTAACTTCAACCGAGACAATTTCTTTCAACATATCATTATCAAGGATGCATTTCATGGAATTTCATGCCATAAATAAATACAATCATCATGCATTCATTAATCATATAATTAGACACATTATGAGTTTACTTTAAGTTTTCCGAACTTACCTGGTACTCGTTTCGATGTCGTGTTTCAGTTATTCCGAAACCTTTCGTTTTCCTCAATCGACCTTCGAAATTTGTTCCTCGGGGTCTATAACAACAGAATTAAATCATTAATACTCTACATTATACTTTTCAAGTCTAAATTCCACCCCCAGTCTAAATGATCGTGTTGCCCCTAACCTTTCGTATTTTTACGATTTAGTCCCTAGGCTCGTATAATGAAACACATGCAATTTCTACCTTACCCAATCCTAGCCGAACACTTCTCCCTCTTATGGCAGCCTATATTTTCCATTATTTTCTCATTTCTACCACATATTTTACAACTCCTGCAAAAAGGTCCATTTAAGGGTTTTTCATGAAAATCACCTAGGAAAAGATGTTTAACACACATCCAACTTTCATATTCCTCCATAATCCATCAAAATAAAAGTAACTCATGCATGGGTAAATTTTTAAACATAAACCCTAGCATGAAATATGGGTAGAAATGGAGAGTAAGCTGCTCGGATTTTAAAAATACAAAGAACATTAAAAACGGGGCTTGGGAGCACTTACTATTGAGCTTGAAAAGCTTGGAAACCCTAGCTATGGAGGGCTTGAGAATTTCAGCTAGTAAAAAGGAGAAGATGGCTGATTTTTGATTCATTTTTCCCATTTTATTTCATTAAAATGCCAAATGACCAAAATGCCCTTAAGCCTTTTTTTTTAAATTTCATCCGTGCGAGCCCATTTTTGTCCAAAAATATAGAAATTGGGAAAATTTCTCTCTAAGACCTTCTAATTTATAATCTATAGAAATTTCATACAAATTACTTCTAGAATCCAAGTTTTTTAATTTATTCAATTTAGTCCCTAATTTCCAATTGGACACCTTACTCAAAGAATTTCTTCATGAAACTTTATCACATGCATATTCTCATATTCTAGGCCTCATAATAATCATAAAATAAATTTTTTGATGTCAGATTTGTGGTCCTAAAACTACTATTCTGACTAGGCCTTATTTCGGGATGTTACATTTCTCCCTCCCATAGGGACTTTCATCCTCGAAAGTCTTACTAGTAAACAGGACCGGATATTGGCTTCTCATGGTTTATTTTGGCTCCCATGTAGCCTTTTCCACACCATGTCGGTGCCATAAAACCTTTACTAAAGCCACGTTTTTATTCATCAATTGTTTAATCTCACGGGCCAAAATCTTAACCGGCTTCTCTCCATAGGTCATGTCCGGTCGAACTTCAACCTCGGTCAGCGAAATCACATGAGAGTGGTCTGATCGATATCACCTTAACATAGATATGTGGAACACATCGTGAATCTTTTCCAGTTCGGGTGGCAATGCCAAACGATAGGCTAATGGTCTAACTCTTTCAATGATCTCGTACGGTCCGATAAATCGCGGACTCAGTTTGCCTTTTCAGCCAAATCTCAACACTTTTTTCCATGGAGATACTTTTAAGAATACTTTATCTCCAACTTGGAACTCAATTTCCTTTCTTTTCATATCAGCATACGACTTTTCGCTGTCCGATGCCGCTTTTAAACAATCTCGTATCACTTTAAATTTTTCTTCAGTTTCCTTAATCAGATCTACTCCGTGAATCTAAATTTCCTTGAGTTCTGTAAAGTTTAATAGAGTTTGAAACTTCCTACGATACAAGGCCTCATAAGGTGCCATCTTCAAACTTGTTTGAAAACTATTTTTATAGGCAAATTCCACCAGCAGCAAATATTTTTCCCAGCTACCCTGAAATTCGAGGATGCAACATCGCAATATATCCTCTAGAATCTGGATCATCCGCTCAGACTGACCATGGGTCTGAGGGTGAAAAGCTATACTAAAGCTCAACTTATTACCCAAGGCTTCTTGTAACTTCTTCCAGAATCTCGATGTGAACCTTAGGTCTCTGTTTGAAATAATTGACAGTGGTACCCTATGTAATCTCACAATCTTAGAAATATATAAGCTAGCCAACTTACTGAGAGAATAATTTGTCCTTACCGGAATAAAATGAGCTGACTTCGACAACTTATCCACTACGACCCATATGACATCTTTCTTTTTCAGAGTTAACGATAATCCTTTCACAAAATCCATGGTAACTCTGTCCCACATCCATTTAGGGACCATCATAGGCTGTAACAAACTTGAAGATACTTGATGTTCAGCTTTAACTTGCTGGCATACCAGGTATTTTGATACAAATTCAGAAATATCTCTTTTTATGCCATTCCACCAGTACATGTTCTTCAAACCCTTATACATCTTGGTGCTTCCCGGGCGAATCGATAAACGACTGTTATGTGCTTCTTGCAAAATTTTCTGAATAAGCTCATTGTCTTTGTGTAACATCCTGATTTTTGGGGTTTTCGTGATTTTTGAGATTTTGGTAAAGTTTTTAAAATTTGGTATTTGGTTGTGAAATTCACAATTGGTGGTGTAAATGGGCTTATAAAAGGCCCATGTGTTGGCCAAAACCCCGTAGAATTTTTGAATTTTAGAGTTAAGAGTTAGGGGATTTGGATAGGTGGTCTTATTAAAAATTATGGGTAAAATGTATCACAAAAGAGCCTCTGGTAAAGTGGCTAAGTGACGCCACTAGGGAGCTAAAAAGGTGGCGTGTAAGAGGTTGGGGGAAGACCTGGGTTTGATTCCCTGTGATGGCAAATGTGATGTTAATTTTTATGCTTTGAGCATGCAGGAGTTGTAGCCGAATGGAACTTTGTGGGAGAGAGTTTGAATCAGTCAAACGTATAGATTAAGGAGTGATAAGGCGAGAGATTTTAGGGATTTGAAAGAGGGATTAGATTTGGCCGAATAGGGGGGATTAGGGAGGAGAAATTGGCTAAGGGGAATTTGAGGGTTGTATATTCGGCATTAGGCTATAGTTGTGTCGATTTTCCTCTATTTGAACACTGTAGAACCATGCTTTTCTTTTTATTTTCTTCTCTAACTGAAACTGCCACCCTTCCCATTCATCTTTCTCTCTTTTCTTTTTCGAAACTAGCCCATTATTCCCTTTCGCTTCATCTACTACTCCCTTTCTTATATTCACCTTTGCCGAAAAGCCACAAAAGCCGAAACCTGTGAAGCTTGGTTGTGCTGATTCCATTGTTGACCAGCAACCTTCTTTTCTCTTCACTTTTTGGTGGCCAATTCCTTCTTCTGTCGAACTCTAAGTGGTACAAAGGAAGACGGTGGTAAGTATTCGTACTCTAATCGATCCAGTAGTAACTGTTGACAAAAGCTGAAACCCCCCTATAGTTTAGAGAGGTTGCCGATTTGAGATATAGGCCTTATTGGGTTTTTTCATTTGATTCTTATGGTTTGTATAATGGAGTAGATAACTTTGGAGGAGCAGCAAGGCTTGGGGTATCGATTTGGATAACTTGGATCGAGCGTCGGACTCGGTGAAAGTAAGTGATTTATGGCTATTAGGGGGTTCTTTGGCAGAATATGGTAGGGTAGATTTTGGGTTTGATAAGCATGATTTGTACACTAAGTATGGTGATGGTTAATTGTAGGTTGGCGTGGGAGACTTTGCTAGTGAACGTCACAAAGCAGGTGTGTAACGAACCCTCTTTCGTAGCTTAGCTTGATATTTGCCGAAAAGTCGAAATACCGAAATTCTGGCATTTCGAGGACTCGTGAGCATGCGAATGCTCATAGGCTAGTTAGATTCGCTAAGTTCAATGATCGGGATCGTTGGAACAGGTAAGGGCACGATTTGGTGCACGATGGTAAGTTGGGCCTCGAGGGGCTAAAATCGGCCCAATGGGCTTCCAGGCCCATTTGGGTAAATTTGGTAGAAAATGGAATCCTGTTAGATTGCGTGTTAATACGGCTAAGACCGTTATGGAAGATGGGCTAAATGGGCCTAGATGACTAATTCGGCTATGTGTGGCCCATTAGGGGTTTTTGGCCAAATAACTCGGTTTCGCTAAGAATGGGCTAGAATCGCTATCAAAACACATGAAATTGTTAGTAACTGATAATGAACAAGGAGAACCCTAATATTTGGTAAAATTTCGAAATTACCCTTATAATAAGAAAATGACTGTTTTGCCCCTAGGTAAAAATGACCATTTTACCCCTAGGGTTTAATTATGAGTTTGATGCATGAGATTTTGATATATATATGATGTGATACGATATGCACATGATGTACTCATTTATGCATGGGTTGGGTTTATATGGATGGAGGAAGTGCAAAAGGGCTATGCTCCAGTTACCGAAAAGGGCTTTGCCCTAGTTTACCGAAAAGGGCTTTTGCCCCAGTTTATCAAAAAGGGCTTTTGCCCCAGTTATTAAAAGAGGCTAGGCCTCCAGTTATATGATAAAGCAGCTATGCTGCCAGTGAAGAGTTTGGTTGGGTGGGTTGAGTTATTCCCCACATGGAGAGCTTGGTTGGTACAGGTGGAGAGTAGCGATTGGTGGGTTGAGTAGTCTCCCCAAATGGGCTTGCATCGGTTCATTGATGTTGCATGTATTATTGAATGGGCCTATGGGCCATATCATTTACAGTAAAGGCTTCGGCCCAGTGATATGAATAATGAAAAGGCTTCTGCCTAGTGACATGAATAATGTAAAGGCTTCGGCCCAATATATGCTGAGATTGAATTTGGGCTTAGGCCTAGCAGGCTGATATTGTTTTGGGCTCTGAAAGGGGCTTGTTGCACACTGAGTTTCCAAACTCACCTATTTCCTTAATCTTGCAGGTGAGCCTTGATTTGGGGACTTAGAGCCAGAGGGGATTCAGAGTGGCCACAGTGATCGCTTTTGGGCTTTGAAACAAGTGACCAGTTTTCTTTAGTTATCTTATTTACTATTTATTTTTGGGTTGTAATAAGGCCATTTTAACTACTATTTTCTTTTCTTTTCTGGGATTATTTTATTTTTAATAACTTTAATCCCGTTGATAATAATTCAAATGGGCTAGACTTAGGACGCGTTTTCGAAACGATACTTGTTTTCAAAATAACACAACGTCACGATTATTCGATTTATCAAAGCTATCTACTCAAAGAAATTTTAACTCGTTATAACCTTGTGTGGCAATGGTTGTGGGCATGTCTAGGATTGGATCCAATCGAAGAGCTTGGTACTTAAGTCGCCTTCATGGCTCACCTCATCTGTTACGGATTCCTACCTGGTGCCCTGCTTCCATTCACTTGGTTAAGCTTAACAAAAGTCAGTTTTAAAGCGCTAAAATGAAACGTGGATTTTTTTAACTTCAATGTGGCACGTCAGATTCGGCCGTAACGTCTGGGCCGGGTTTGGGGTGTTACACTTTGGGTACACAAACCCTATCTCTGAACATCAAACATCCATCAAAACCAATTCAAAAAGATAAATTCAATATCTGACTCACACAGAGTCCTTTTAGCTTGCAAGTCATCATCATTAGTTTGAGCATTATAAATCTCCTGTAGAAATGTCGGCCTAGCCTCTAGCTCTGCCAAAACTGACCCATTATCAAGCAATGCCAACTAAGCATCCATGGCCTTAGTGCAAACAAGGATTTTTTGCTTGATGCATTTGCGACCACATTCGCGTTTCGCAGGTGATAGTCGATGATCAGATCATAATCCTTGATTAATTCTAACCATCTCTGCAGTCCTAGATTCGAATCTTTTTGAGTCATCAGATACTTCAGACTCTTGTGGTCTGTGAATATGCGACAAGTCTCACCATATAAATAAAGCCTCCAAATTTTCAAGGCAAAAAAAATGGCTGCAAGCTTTAGGTCGTGCGTAGGATAGTTTTTCTCGTGTGATTTCAACTATCGTGAAGCGTAGGCTATCACCTTGCCATCCTGCATAAGCACACATCCCAGTCCATTCAAGGATGCATCACTGTAGACCACAAATTCTTTTCCCGGCTCAGGCAATACTAGAACAGAAGCTTCAGTCAGCAATGTCTTTAACTTATGAAAACTTTGCTGACACTCTTCTGTCCATTCGAATTTAACGTCTTTCTGTAGCAACCTCGTCATCAAAGTTGCTATCGTAGAGAATCCCTTCACAAATCTTCGATAGTAACCAGTTAAGCCAAAAAAGCTTCTATCATCGGTTACATTTTTAGGCGGTTTCTATTCGACGATAGTAGAAATCTTACTTGGATCAACTCGGATGCCTTTACCCGAAACAATATGGCCCAAAAATCCAACTTCCTGGAGCCAAAACTCACTATTGCTAAACTTAGTATAGAACTACTTTTCCTGCAAGGTCTGCAACACAATTCTCAGGTGCTTTGCATGATCTATCTCATCTTTGGAGTAAATCAAGATGTCGTCAATGAACACAATGAAAAACTTATCCAAACATGGCTGAAAGATCCTATCCATTAGATCCATAAATACAGCTGGTGCATTCATCAGCCCAAATGGCATGACAAGAAATTCATAATGACCATACATTGTCCTGAAAGTTGTCTTAGGTACATCCGATTCTTTAACTCGCAGTTGATAATAGCCGGACCTCAAGTCTATCTTAGAGAACACAGTGGCTCCTTTCAACTGGTCGAATAAGTCATCAATCCATGGAAAAGGATACTTATTCTTAATAGTTACCTTGTTCAGTTGGAGATAATCTATACATAACCTCATTAAACCATCTTTCTTCTTTACAAACAATATGGGGGCACCCCAAGGTGAAAAACTTGGCCTTGAAAAACCTTTATCCGTCAGCTCTTGCAACTGTGCTTTCAACTCTTTTAGCTTGGTTGGCGCCATTCTGTATAGAGAATAGAAATAGGAGCTATTCCTGGCATCAATTCAATACCAAATTCAATCTCCCTATCAGGAGGTAATACTGGTAATTCTTCTGGGAACACATCTAGATACTTACTTACTATCGGCACAGGCTTAATCTTCAACTCTGTTTCCTTAGTGTTCTATACAAATGCAAGGTAGGCTTCATACCCTTTTCTCATATATCTCTGAGCAACCATTGCCATGATTACAACCAGCGGTAAACTCAATTCTCTTGAATCGACCCGTAGAATCTCACAATCCAAGCATTTCAATTTAATATACTTGCTACCACAATTTACAATTACATTATGCAGGACAGTCCATACCAAGTATTACATCGAATTCATAAAATGGTAACAACATAAGGTTAGCCAAAAAACAATGACCCTGAATCGTCAAGGGACAATTCTTACAGACTTTATCAACCAGGACCAATCTGTCTAGTGGGTTTGACACTTTAGTAATAAATTTTGTAGGCTCAATGGGTATGTTCATACTAGACACCAATCTCATGCAAATGTAAGAATACGTCGACCCCGGATCAATCAAATCAATAACAAATGTATTAAAAAGAGAAAAAGTACCCGTAATGACATCAAAAGCAGAGGCTTCCTCTCGAGCACGTATGGTATATGTTCTTGCCAAAGCTCGAGCCTCTAGTTTTGCAGCATCTTTAGTCATAACTCGACTGCCACTAGCACTCCCAGGGTATCTCAGAGGTCTACCTCGTAGAATGGGAGCACTCGACTTCGGGGTTACTTCCACTTCTTTTTCGACTCGCTCTGGGCAGTCTCTAAGAAAGTGGTCAAGAGAACCACATTTGAAACATGGACTGCTCTTCATTCGGCAATCTCCGAAGTGAAATTTTTTGCAACTCTTACACTTTAGCTTTTGATCATCTACACTCCCCACACTGGTCACCATCGGGGAGGAAGACTTCTGACTTCGTCGTTTAGAGCCTCTCGCTCTACTCGAATATCTTACTGATGAAGTGGGGTGTTCATGTTGTCTCCTTACTTTCTTCGTAGAGAACGAGGGTGTTTTATCGCTGGACCTCTTACTCACAACTCGAGCCTCTCTCTTTGCTGGCTTTCTTTCATTATTAAGCTCCTCAGCCTTTTTGGCCCGATCAGCCAATGCGGCAGACTCCCGTATTTCAAGGATCCCAATCAATAACTTAATTTCCTTATTCAGACCTTCCTCAATGCATTTGCACTTTTTCGACTCAGTTTGGACCCATTCAGTTGCGTACTGACTTAGCCTCATGAACTCTTTTTCGTATTCCACTACAGTCTTGTTCCCTTGTTTGAGTTCTAGAAACTCCTTTCGCTGCGAGTCTAAAAACCTTTGGCTAATGTATTTCTTCCTAAACTCTACCTCGAAGAAATCCCAAGTGATATTTTCTTTTAGCACTACCAATGATACAGTTTTCCACCAATGGTATGCAGTATCCTTCAAGAGGGACACAACACACTTTAAACACTCCCCAGGTGTGCATGACAATTCATATAACTCCCGCATAGTATTCTCGAGCTAGAATTCGGCTCTTTCAGCATCATCCTCGATTTTAGCTCTACATTCCTCAGCCCCATACTTTCTAAGCTTATCTACAAGGGCCTTACCAATTCTTACTGGTGCCATACCTTATGGCACATCCTCATCAGGTTGGTTAGGGGGTAGGGGAGGTCTTGGTATATTGGGGCAATTCCTAAGATAATCCCTAAACCATTCATCCATCAAATCAAAGAAGGCAGCTGATCGCAGTGATTTGTAACAAGTAATAAATATTTATAATGAAGATCAAACCTAGACTAACTATTATCACAACGAAAATGCAAGTGCACCTATCGAACAATAGTATAGTAATGGCAAGACTGGGATATCGTACGCAAGGGAACCAAAAGCACTAGTAATAACTATCTTTTTATTATCTAACCTAGAAATAAAAGGGTTTGTTTATTAAACTAATTATTTAAACTTGGAAAAAGACTTGAAGAGAAGCAATTAATAAAGACGACACCCAATGAGGAATCCACCTAGATTTCACTTGTTATCTGACTCTGAACCGGACGATTTATTCACTTGACTTGATCCGTGAGACTCCCTAACCTATGTTATTATCCCTATTCAAGACTAATAACATCTAACCCGTAGATTGAATAACTGAGACTTTTCTCTAATTAACACTCTAGGGCTGCATTAACTCGATCTATGGACTCCCATATTAGGTTTCACCCTAATTCAGCAAAATCTATTAACCCTATTTCTAAGCGCCCGATCAACTTTCCTTAATTATGTCGAATCTACTCTTATGCAAGGTCTATTCCTCCTCTGCATAAGCACATCAAATCATGAATTAATACCCAGAATATTAACTCAAGCATTAAGAACACATAATTAAGAACAAAAAAAAAGTATTTATCAAACAGTTCAGATAATAATAACAAGATCCATCATAGGTTTTATTCCCCTTAGGTATCTAAGGGGTTTAGTTCATAATAAAATAAGAGTACATCTCAAAAGTATGAAAATAACAAAACATAAAGAAAACTCTAAAACCCCTGAAGGAATTCTGAGAGAGATCTTCAGTCTTGGAGTAGCTCCGACTTTTGAGATGGATCATCTGGCTTCCTTCAAGTAATTCCTGGAGTGTGGTTCTGTATTTCAGAAAAGTTCTGGAAAGAGCGGCCACTTTTTAGGTCATACTTAGGGTGTTTATATAGGCTTTGGGTTGGCTTTCTTCCTCCCGAAGTATCCTTTTCCGTGTAAAATACAACTCTTTAAAAAAGGGACAAGCCCGTGTGCCATGGCCGTGTGACGTGATTACCAGGCTATGTTCGATCCGTTGAGTTGCACACGGCCGTGTGGGTTCAATGGCCAGGCCGTGTGAATCATGAAAGCCTTGGTCGACACCCCCAAAGGCCACAGGCGTGTGAGATGCCCGTGTGGCAAGGCTTAGGCCGTGTGGTCTTTTTGATTTCGTCCGTTTCGTCCCTTTTTAGCTCATTTTTGGCTCCTTTTGACTCTTGGTGCTCTCTTGAGTACAAAACATGAAATAACCGGATTAAGAGCACCAAAATCCACAAATCTAACAATAAACCTTCATAAATATACTAAGTATTTAGGGTATAGATATGTATAATTTGGCGTTTATCAAATACCCCCACACTTAAGCATTTGCTTGTCCTTAAGCAAAATTCTCATTTACTGCTAGAATTCATTCCTCTCAATCACATAATCATTACTGATAATGTTACAAGTTATTCCACAGAAAATCATACAGTGAGAATTCAACTATAGGGGCATTTAAAAGCATCAAACAATCTAAATCGAATATTTTGATAATAAAATCATAGGTAATCTCCTTCCTTTAAGTAATTAACTTTAGTCCTAAATATACAAGAGATTATATCCTCACTAAAGATTCACTCAAATCACTCAAAGCGTTTAAGGTTCAAGATTAAGCACTCGATTGTCTAACATGAAAAGTTATTACCATAGGCTTGCATGAAAATCAAATCTCCACCACTTGTAAATGATACAATATACTAATCAAAAGGTCTTTTGCATGGTTGTAATGGGGTTTAGGTTACAGGTATGGATACAAGCTGAAGAGAAAAGGGTTTGAATCGAGATAAATTTCAATATATTACCCCAATATCAAAAACTTAATTACTAAACCACAAACAAATATCTAGAACTATTTTACATGAGTTCATGACAACTTTAGCTTGCTGAGAATTACAATATAATACTAGGGTTTTTTTTAAGAACAAATCAAATTAATAAATACAGAAATTATACATGATTCAGTAACAAAAAATGGTGAACATAGTGAGGTAACAATATTAAATTCAATCTCGATAAAAAGGTCAAATTAAGTAAGAGGATTTCAACAATAATAGGTTAATGGGTTAATGATGAGGGTTAATCAAAGAAAAAGGTTAATAGGCTCAAATGGGATTCACTAAGGGTTTAATTATGTGGGAAGGCTTTTTATGGAGTCAATGGGTTAAATCTAAGTGCTTGTATCATCTCAGTATATCAAATCATACGTGTGGTCTTGATATGTATAATCGAAACAAGTTCTAGAATAACAGTTCAATGTTGACACACTCAAACCACAAAAAAAGTGAGCAAGAAAGAAAGCTATATGCTTAAAAGGCTAAAAAATCTCACAAAAAATTTGGGTTTTTGATGTCATTCCTGTATACTTAAGATTTCAAGATAATACCTCAATTTAGGAAAATAATCTAAAAATTTTAGTTCTCAAAATATCAACTTATCTTGATCGATTCTTTAATGTCCTATAGTCAAATAATCATACACAATTCCTGTGGTCTAATTCATGATATACCAACAATAGTTATAGATCAATGATAATTCATTCTATCAATATTATAAGAAAATCACTTAAGTACAAGATCAAATTCAGGGATTTGAGAATAATGCAAAAAGTTAGGTTCCATGTTCACCCCCCACACTTAAGATGTACATTGCCCTCAATGTACAAAGATAGACTAGTCAACATAAAGAAAATCAGAAGAGGAAAAGAGGTGAAAATCCCTGTTAAAAGGATGCAGAGCTTGATTCTGAGGCTGGAGTGTCTGGGGAAAGTGGTAGCGGCCACTGTTCTTGGCTAGATGAAGAAATTAGGTCATTGAACATGGCACTCGTTAGGTATTGTTCCCTATTTGTTTCCTCATTGTGTAAAATATTCCTAGCAGCTTTGCTTGGAAGTCTGTAGAATCATGAAGAGCTTATTAAGAGTTGGTGTGGAAGAGAGTGTAGTGGAATTACTTGTTAAAAATACCAGAAAATAGAAAATAAAAATTTCCTAATATAGATATGTCTTTCAAAATAAGAAATTTGAAATGAAAATAAAAATCAAAAGAAAAATAAGAATAAAATAAATAAAATAAGAATAAAAATAAAAATAAGAATAAATAAAAATAAAAATAAAATAGGAGAATTCAATGATCCTCGTCGGTGGGGCCCTCAGGTTGTAGTGTTGGAGGTGCGATGTGGAAGTGCTGGCAGAGCTGCTGCATCATGGCCTGCATATCGTCTATCTGTCAGTCACATCGCCGATTTCGCTCGTGGATCATCTCAAACTACGTGTGCAATACTACTCGAAATGGGCGAGTGGGTCGGAAAGATGTGCCAATGAAGCAGCCGCATGAATTGGTCATTCCCTAGGTGGTGCGGTCGAAGGCTCATCATCAATGGCATGCGAGAGACGGTACTGAGGAGGGTCGGTCCTACATCGGCGCTCGATCATCCGCATGTGTAACATAGTCGTGATACCCTGTGGGGACATCTAACCTATAGTGTAAGCGCTGATGGCTGGGCCGCGGTGTTAAGGAGGCTGAAGTGTCTGCCAAGACGCATCACGTAGGGGTCGATGGAGATCACTCCCTTCCTATGCCGCTCGGTTTGATGGCGAATGGCGAAAGCAATGAACTAGGCCAAGTCAGTCATGTCTGCATTCTCCATGCACCATAAATAGTAAGCATCGTGGGTGGTGACGAGCTGGTGCTCTCTCTCCTCCCGGTCAATTTATGTGCCAAGATGGCATGGAGGTAGCGTAAGGAAGGATCAAGGGCTAAGGCCTTCGAGCGGTTGGGGTCGTATCTGGAAGAGAGTGGTGCCAAAGCCTTCCAGCATAAGGAGGGGGAGATGTGGATATTGTGTGGTAGTGCATTCATGTCCTCCTCCTCAATAAACTCATTGGTGTAAAGTCCCAGAGCAACTCCAAACTCTGGGACACTCATCGCACGAACTAGACCGCCTAATCGGAAGTGAATAGTGTCGGGGTCATCATTGTTCGTCATCACCGCCTGTAAGTGAAAAGTAGAGCATAGTTCTATAGTTAGCTCTAAATAAGTGGGCTCAGTAATAGCGAAGAACCGTTCCCATTGGTCTGTGGATAGGAGGGCGCAGATAGCATCAGTGAGTTGGACTTGCTCTATGGTAGCCCAGTCGATGCAGCGACCTGTGCTAATGGGTCGTGCGCGTAGTATTTGAAATAGCTTCTCCTGCGAAGCTTGTAGAAATTCAAGGAACGGGTGCCGAACTTCAGCTGTAGTTCGTACCGAGGAAGAACCCGGTCCTCTACGTCTTTTTGAGGAAGGGACCGCGGCCTTCTTGCCTCTTGATGATGACATAATATACCTAAAAATACATGAGCATTGATAGAATCCAAGATACATCAATAGTTAAGCAATAGGCTAAAAACTATTATATGTTATTTAGTAACTTAAACAATTCAAAATATAAAAAATTGTAAGGCCAATTCCTAACTTGTCTAAAGCAAAATAATACGATTTCTATGTAAATCATGTAAAATACTAATGTAGTAACACAAAGTGGAAAAATAAGGTTGAGAAGGGCGGCGCACGGGCGTGGTGGCGGCGAGCAAGGGCGTGTGACGTGTGGTGGGAAAAATGGAGGGTATAGGGAGGGGAAAATGGGGGTTAATGTAAGTGGAGTGACTTTGAGTGTTGTTTAGGGGTTGGGGAAGGGAGAATCTAAGGAATGGTGGCCGGAATAGGGAGTAGAGGTTGGGGAAGGGTGGATTTCGGCTAGGGTTTTGAAAGGAGGAAAAAAGATGAACAGTGGTTTGTTTATATAGGGGAGGGGCACACGGCCTAGGGCCACACCCGTGTGCTGTGAGGGTAGCCCGTGTTTTTTGATTTTTTTTCGAATTTGATCGTGTCCGGCTATTATCACACGCCTGTATGGCTTGGGCGTGTGTGGCACACTGCCATGTCGCATGGTCGTGCCTAGCTTTGTTCGCTTCTCCCGCACCCGTATGGTATGGTAACACGCCCGTGGTAATTGAACAGGCTCGACCACTGGTGTTAGACACGGGCGTGTCGCACGCCCGTGCTGTTTTAACAGGTTCATCCATGGTTCCTCCACACGGGCGTGTCGCACGCCCGTGTTATTTTGGCAAGCTCGACCATAGCCATGTCGCATGGCCGTGGCATGTTATTGCAGACCGTGTTTGGGGAATTTTGTGCCCTGTTTTCACACAGCCATACGCACGCCTGTGTGCTTGGCCGTGTCTCTGTGGAAAACCTGTATTCAAAAGCTTTGTTAGTAAATTAGGTGTTGATGGCTAAACTTTTGAAGAAGTTATTATTGTTAGTGCTTGGGTTGCCTTCCGAGAAGCGCTTATTTATAGTCTAAGCTTGACTTACCTCTCCGTCGAATGCTCATGGTGGTTCGAGGAGTTCATACTCCTCATTCCTGTTGTCAATCTTAAAATAAGGTTTTAAACGAGTGTTGTTTACCTTAAAAGTGTCGAACTTAGGATGACTCACCTCTACTGTACCGAATGGAAAAATACTAAGTACCGTAAGAGGGATTTCCTCATTTGGTGTGGTAGTGACAATGTGAGGATCAACGACATCTAGTAAGACTTTATCACCGACCTTAAGTTGATTAGGAGAGGTATCGGGCTTGTTTTTGTGTAATTTTCGTTTATCATGTGTTCTTGGTTTGTGTTCTCGCCATTCGTCTAGCTCCTCTATCTGTAGTCTTCATTTTTCATGGATGTCTTTGTTCTCTTCATGATAGTAGCGCACTGTCTCTCTTGTCTTGGTTTGAAAAGGTTCCTGCAAGGACGATTGAATATTAGTTTTATCATTGATAGGTTTTATAGTATTATCCTGAGTCTTGGGGGTTTTGACTAAATCGCTTGCTTGGAGTGTTACTGCATCGTCACCTGCACGAAGTGTTAGCTCTCTTGTGCCTACATTAATAATGGTTCTAGCAGTTGTTAAAAAGGGTCGTCCTAAAATTAAAGGTACGTCGTTATCCTCATCCATGTCTAAGACGACAAAGTCTACTGGTAAATAAATTTATCAATCTTAACGAGAACGTCTTCAATAATACCCTTAGGAAATCTAACTATTTTGTCAGCCAATTGTATGCTCATCCTAGTCCGTTTGGGTTTACTGAGACTAGTCATTTAAACATCTTATATGGCATAACATTTATACTTGCCCCTAGATCAGCTAAAGCATTATTCACAGATAAACTACCAATTAAGCAAGGAATTGTAAAACTCCCTGGATCTCTCAATTTGTTAGGTAGCTCATCCTTTAGAATAGTTGAGCAAACTGCATTGAGCTCCACATGCGATGTAGCGCCTAATTTCCTTTTTTTGATCAGAAGTTCCCTTAAGAATTTTGCTAAGTTGGGCATCTGCGAAAGAACTTCAATAAAGGGTAAGTTAATATGTAATTTCTTTAAGAGTTTGACAAACTTATCGAATTGTTCGTCTGTTCTATCTTTCATCATTGCTTTATGATATGGCACGCGAGGTTCATGATTCGTACTTACCTATTTGGGATCATCATTATTTACCTCTTCTCAACCATTGTTCATCGTGTTGTCTTGCTATAATTCTAGCTCAGGTGTTCCGAATCCTTCCTTATTTTGAGTGCTAATTGCATTCAGGTGTTCCCTCGGATTAGGTTCAGTATTACTTGGTAGGCTACCTTGTGGTCGTTCGGAGATTAATTTGGACAACTGGCCTATCTGAGTTTCGAGTCCTTGGATCGATGCTTGTTGATTCTGAAGTGTTGTCTCGGTATTTTGGAAACAGGTTTCTGACATCGAGATGAATTTAGAGAGTATCTCTTCAAGGTTTGGTTTCTTCTCTTGTCGATAAGGTGGCTATTGAAAGCCATTAGGGTTTTGTGGATTTTGATTCCCTTGACCACCCAAGGAGAAATTGGGGTGGTTCCTTCAACCTGCATTATAAGTATTACTGTATGGGTTATTTTGAGATCTAAAGTTATTGTTACCCATATAGTTGACTTGTTCCTCTTCGGTTGTGGGATTGAAGGATTGGTATTCTATATGCACACCTCCTCTGCTTGAGTCACACCTCATTACTGAATGTACCTGCGTGGAACCAAGAAAACTATCAATCTTTTTATTGAGAAGTTCTACCTGATTTGACAGCATAGTAACTGAGTCGATGTTATAAATGCTGGCTATTTTTGTTGGTTTTGTCCTCATAACTTACCACTGATAGTTATTCGGTGACATATCCTCTATAAATTTATAGGCATCTTCTGGTGTTTTATCGTTGATGGTTCTGCCAACGGCTGCATCAATCATTTGTCTTGTCGAGGGATTCATACCATTGTAGAATGTTTGAACTTGCAGCCAAAGCGGTAACCCATGGTGAGGGCACCTTCTCAGTAAGTCCTTGTATCTCTCCCATGCATCGTAAAGTGTTTTTAAATCCATCTGCACAAAAGAAGAGATATCATTGCGCAAGTTAGCCATTTTAGCCGGCGAAAAATATTTTAGTAAAAATTTCTCGGTCAGTTGTTCCCAAGTAGTGATAGACCCTCGTGGTAACCAGTTCAACCACTGTTTAGCTTTGTTTCTCAGTGAAAAGGGAAATAAACGAAGACGAATGGCATCATCAGAAACGCCATTGATTTTGAATGTATCTCAAAATTCCAGAAAATTTGCTCAGTGAGTGTTGGGATCTTCATCCTGCAAGCCATCAAACCAAACCAACTGTTGTATCATTTGAATAGTGTTAGGTTTTAGTTCGAAATTAGTCTCAGCAATAGCAGGTTTGACTATAATAGATTCAGTTCCTGTTAAAGAGGGTTTAGCATAGTCATACATAGTACGTGGAGCAAGATTTTGATTAGCTGCAATTGCAGGAGGCAGCTGATTGTCTTGGTTTTCAGCCATCTCTTCGGTTGGCGGTTGAGTTTCGTCTTCTTGCTCGTTCTTCGTGTATCATAAGCTACGCCTTATCTCTCTTTGATTTCTGCGAACTGTGCGGTCGATTTCTTCATCAAAAAGTAATGGTCCTGACGGGTTTCTTCTGATCATAAACTATAAAAAAACCTGCCAAGAGAAAGAATAAGTAAATTAATAAATAAGAAAATAAAATAAAATTGCAAGAAAAATAAATGGCTAAAGTAATAAAATTTAGTGTTCCTAATATTTTAGTTCTACAGAAACGGCGCCAAAAACTTGATCGCAGTGATTCGTAATAAGTAATAAATATTTATAATGAAAAGCAAACCTAGACTAACTATTATCACGACAAAAAGGCAAGCGCACCTATCGAACAATAGTATAGTAATGGCAAGACCGGGATATTGTACCCAAGGGAACCAAAAGTACTAGTAATAACTATATTTTTATTATCTAGCCTAGAAATAAAAGGGTTTGTTTATTAAACTAATTATTTAAACTAGTTAACTAATTTAATTAAAGTGAAGAGAGAATTTGGAAAAAGACTTGAAGAGAAACAATTAATAAAGACGACACCCAAGGAGGAATCCACCTAGATTTCACTTGTTATCTGACTCTGAACCGGACGATTTATTCACTTGACTTGATCCGTGAGACTCCCTAACCTATGTTATTATCCCTATTCAAGACTAATAACGTCTAACCCCTAGATTGAATAACTGAGACTTTTCTCTAATTAACACTCTAGTATCCTTTTCCGTGTAAAATACTGCTCTTTGAAAAAGGGACACGCCCGTGTGCCACAGCCGTGTGACGTGATTACCAGGCTGTGTTCTATTTGTTGAATTGCACACAGCCGTGTGGGCTCAATGGTCAGGCCGTGTGAATCATGAAAGCCTTGGTCGACACCCCCGAAGGCCACGGGCGTGTGAGATGCCCGTGTGGCAAGGCTTAGGCAGTATGGTCTTCTCGATTTCATCCGTTTTGTCTCTTTTTAGCTTGTTTTTGGCTCCTTTTGACTCTTGGTGCTCTCTTGAGTACAAAACATGAAATAATCGGATTAAGAGCACCAAAATCCACAAATCTAGCAATAAACCTTCATAAATATGCTAAGTATTTGGGGTATAGATATGTATAATATGGCATTTATCAGCAGCTCGGGCCTCTTCACGGCCTTCTACCATAAGCCTTCCACTACTACTAGATACAGCTCGTTGTACGGAAGCTAGAGCATGGCTCTCGGCTCTCTTGGACTCATCTTGTGCTTAATTAGAAGACATTTACTATATTCAAAACAATTTAAACAATTAGGAGATGTCACACTATCAATATTTGAATAATGGCATGTATAGAAAACCTCAATATCCTCTACGGTAGTCCTAGAACTGACTAAACTGTAGCTCTGATACTACTAAATGTAACACCCCTAGCCCGTATCTGACACCGGGATAGGGTTCGAGGCGTTACCGAGGTTTTACACTTACAAACATACTAAATCAGGTCACCAAGTTTTGCTCAAATTTAAAACTTTTCAAACATGTACATCTCATCCCTTATACAGGCCTTCGAGGCCTAAAACATACCTAAGGGCAGTTCGGGACAAAATCGGGAACATTCGATAAACTTTGGATACCTTAGAAAATTTCCCTTACTTTGAAGGGTCACACACCCGTGTGGGTGGGGCCGTGTGATCTCACACACCCGTGTGGCTTGGGACACACCCATGCCCTTAGCCTGTGTGCAACACTGACTTTAACCATATCATACAATTAGGGACACACGGCCAAGGCATACGCTCGTGTGGCCTGCCCGTGTACAATACTGACTTAAAATTTTAGGTGTAAGGGACGCACGGCCATAACATACACCCATGGGGATGAGTTGTGTGTCACACACGGCCTAGACACACACCCGTGTGTCCAACTGTGTAGACCCTAATAGGCTATTTCCAAGCCTTTGGTCACCCTTTTCATCACTTATACTTAATGATTACCAAACACAAAGTAAAACATGATTATATTCTTATAAATGATCTTGGCAAAATTCATTGTATGGAAACCTCATATCATTGGTTTCATACATGATAAGTTATTCCCCATCTTGTATTTATGGGTTTCCATGTCACTTTAACACATTCAAAATTGGCTTGTTCTCACTCATTGCCAATTATAAACAAACCATCACATATGAATATAAACATGCATAAATTTGTAGGTCATAGCCTACTTCAAAATAAGCCAATTCCCCAGGGCCATGTACAAAAGATAGGCATATCTTTACATGCCTTCATTTGGCAAATCAAATGACACATATAACAAAATACTCAAAATCCCTATACATGTCATGGAACAAATTAAAATTGTCTTTATACCAAAACTGATCTATTTGATAGTGTGCTGGTTCTCTCAACCGTCTTCCAATCCTCACGAGTCTTTGAGCTCTAAAAAGTAGGGAAAAGAGAGGGGTAAGCATTTACATGCTTTGTAAGCCAGAATAACTGGAAAGTAAACTTACCGAATAATTAGCATGCAACTATATTAGGCATTAAAACCGTCAAGCATGGGATGGCTTTCCTATTACATGCACTCAATTCACAAGTTAGTCATGCACAATGCACTTTATATTTAGTTTTAGATGAGCTCATCATTCATCATTTCATTTATATTCATCATATTAATCCTGTTGAGTTTCTAGGAAATCTCGATGGAATATCCATTAAACGTCAATTCGTACAAATGATCGTTTCAGGTATGCTCTCCCGCGAACCTCACATCTTACGGCGAAATTACCAGTCCAGGCTAAATTTTCTGTATCATAAACTCATAAGGAGATGTCAGGATTACCAGTCCAAGCTAAATCCCTTATAACGACAACCACCTTTATTGAGTTTGGATCTGAAATACCAGTCCAGGCTAAATTCAGACCCTAATCGGAATACACGTCTGGGCTAAATCCATAATACACATATTTTCTTCGAGAGGCTCAATCATCCAAAGGAACACCCGTCCAGGCTAGATCCTTTTCATCATTGAGATCAACGGATTACCCGTCTGGGTTAAATCCTTACTGCAACACATGCAGGACCTCAATTCACATGTTAAGTATGGTTTATCCTTTATCCATCGAATTCCCTTTTTAACTTCAACTGAGACAATTTCTTTCAACATATCATTATCAAGGATGCATTTCATGGAATTTCATGCCATCAATAGATGCAATCATCATGCATTCATTAATCATATAATTAGACACATTATGAGTTTACTTTAAGTTATCCGAACTTACCTGGTACTCGTTTCGGTGTCGTGTTTTGGTTATTCTGAAACCTTTCATTTTCCTCGATCGACCTCCAGAATTTGTTCCTCGGGGTCTATAACAGCAGAATTAAATCATTAATAATCTACATTATACTTTCAGGTCCAAATTCCACCCTCGGTCTAAATGACCGTTTTGCCCCTAACCTTTCACTTTTTTACGATTTAGTCCTTAGGCTCGTATAATGAAACACATACAATTTCTACCTTACCAAAGCCTAGCAGACAGGAAAAACCCTTAAAGGGACCTTTTCACAAGAGTTGTAAAATGTGTGGTAGAAATGAGAAAATAATGGAAAAGATGTTTAACACACATCTAACTTTCATATTCCTCCATAATCCATAAAAATAAAAGTAACTCATGCATGGGTAAATTTTTAAACATAAACCCTAGCATGAAATATGTGTAGAAATGTAGAGAGTAACCTACCAGGATTTTAAAAATACAAAGAACATTAAAAACAGGGCTTGTGAGCACTTACTATTGAGCTTGAAAAGCTTGGAAACCCTAGCTATGGAGGGCTTGAGAATTTCAGCTGGTACAAGGGAGAAGATGGCTGATTTTTGGTTCATTTTTCCCATTTTATTTCATTAAAATGCCAAATGACCAAAATGCCCCTAAGCCCTTTCTTTAAAATTTCATCCATGCAAGCCCATTTTTGTCCAAAAACATAGAAATTGGGAAAATTTCTCTCCAAGACCTTCTAATTTATAATCTAAAGAAATTTCATACAAATTGCTTCTAGAATCCAAGTTTTGCAATTTATTCAATTTAGTCCCTAATTTCCAATTGGACACCTTACTCAAAGAATTTCTTCATGAAACTTTACCACATGCATATTATCTTATTCTAGGCCTCATAATAATCATAAAATAAATTTTTTGATGTCAGATTTGTGGTCCTAAAACCACTATTCTAACTAGGCTCTATTTTGGGATGTTACATGTTATGTTCCAATGTTCTTATGATGATTAAATACGGTGTATTACAATCAGTCATATGTAGCATGACCAAACCACATGGGGTGGTTAAGCCACAATTTTGGCAATGAGTTAAGATAACGGGCTAATCTTAATTGAGTCACAAGTCATGGAAATCCTTAAGATAAATGGGACAACCTAGCATATATAAAAACCGATGAGATGAAGTTTACATGCAATAAGGTATATTAAGATCATTTAAGAGTATAATTAGACCATGTTAAGTGTTATTGAAAACTATAAGTGGATATGGTTATTAGAGGGTGACCTAAGTCTTGGGTCCACAAGGGTGGACACACGGGCATGTGTCTAGGCCGTGTGTGACACATTGACCGCCCCATGGGTTTGTGAAATGGCCGTGTGTCCCTTGCAACTAAAAATATTAAGTCAGAATGCATAGTAGTAAACACACGGGTATAGACACGGCCGTGTTTCTCAACCGTGTGGAGGGTACGGCCTAGCACACAGGCGTGTGTCTTGGCCATGTGCCTTTAAATGTATGCTAGCGTCATAAACAAAATGCTCGAGTTTTTGGAGACGGACGACCACACGGGCGTGTCTAGGCCGTGTGAAGGACACGAGCCAGGGACACGGGCGTGTAAAAACCCCTGTAGGTTCGAAATAGAAAATAAATTCAAGTAATTCCATATGGGTAGGGGAAACGGGCGTGTCCCAAAGCACACGTACGTGTGTATTGCCTCTACACGGGCGTGTGAGGCTTAACTTAGAAAATTTTTCAAGAACTTTCTCAGGTCCTTGGTTTATTCTCGAACCTTTCTCAATATATATTTTGGGCCTCGTAGGCCTATAATAGGGACACTAAGATGTTGTTTGATTGGGTTCAAATTGGAACAAAATTTTATAACCCGTATTTCCCGAAAATGTTTCAGTACATGTCTGGTAATGCCTTGTACTTGATCCCGGTCTCGGGTACGGGTAAGGTGTGTTTCATTTAGTGGTATCAGAGCTATGATTTAGTCGATTTTAGGACTACTGTAGAGTGTATCGAGTTTAGCTATACATGCCATTATACGAACGTGATAGTGTGATATCTCCTAACTATTTAATTATCTTTAAATATAGTAAATGTCTTCCAATAATACACAAGATGAGTCCGAGGGAGCCGAGTGCCATGCTTTAGCTTCCGTACAACGAGATGTTTTTAGTAGTAGTAGAAGGCCTATGTCTGAAGGCCGGGAAGAGGCCAGAGCCACCTTCTTTGACATAAAGGATGAATGGTTTAAGGATTATTTGAGAAATCACCCTAACATTCCACGACCTCTCCCCTAACCGACCTGATAAGGAAGTACCACAAGGTATGGCACCTGTAAGAGTTGGTAAAGCCCCAGTGGACAAGCTTAGAAAGTATGGGGTTGAAGAATTTAGAGCTAAGATTGATGATGATTCTGAACGAGCCAAGTTCTGGCTTGAGAATACTACACGAGTGTTGGATAAATTATCGTGCACATTTGAGGAGTGTTTAAAGTGTGTTGTATCTCTCCTAAAGGATACTGTATACCACTGGTGTAAAACTGTATCTTCAGTGGTACCAAAGGAAAACATTACTTGGGAATTTTTCCAAGCGGAGTTTAAGAAGAAATAAATCAGTCAAAGGTTTTTAGACTAGAAGCGAAAGGAGTTCCTGGAACTCAAACAAGGAAATAAGACTGTAGCGGAATACGAAAGGGAGTTTGTAAGGCTAAGTTAGTATGCGACTGAATGGGTTCAAATAGAGTCAAAAATGTGTAAACGCTTCGAAGAAGGTCTGAATGAGGAAATCAGGCTATTGATTAGGATTCTTGATATACGAGAGTTTTTTACATTAGCTGATCGGTCCAAGAAGGCTGAGGAACTCAATAATGCGGGGAAGCAAGCTAAGAGATGCTCGAGTTGCGAACAAGAGATCCAGTAATAAGACGCTCTCATTTCTCACAAAGAAATTAAGGAGTCAACATGAACGCTCCAGTTCATTGTAGGATATTCGGGTAGAGCGAGAGGCTCCAAACGATGTAATCAGAAGTCTTCCTCCCCTATGGTGACTAGTGTGGGGAGTGTAGATGACCAAAAGCCAAAGTGTAAAACCTACAATAAATTTCACTTCAGAGAGTGCAGGATGAAGAGCGGTGCGTGCTATAAATGTGGTTCTCTTGACCACTTCCTTAGAGACTGCCCAGAGCGAACTGATAAAGAGGTGGAAATAGCCTCGGAATTGAGTGCTCCTATTTCATGAGGTAGACCTCCACAATATCCCTGAAGTACTAGTGGCAGTCAAGTTACGGCCAAAGACACTATGAAATCAGAGGCTCGAGCTCCGGAAAGAACGTGCGCTCGAGAGGAAGCCTCTGCTCCTGACGTCATCACGGGTACTTTTTCTCTTTTTAACACTTGTGTTATTACGTTAATTGATCTGGGATCGACACATTCATACATTTGTACGAGATTGGTGTCTAGCATGAATATATCCATTGAACCTATGGAATTTATAATCAGTGTGTCGAACCCACTAGGCAAGTCAGTCCTGGTTAATAAAGTCTATAATAATTGTCCCTTGACGATTCAGGGTCATTGTTTTTCGGCTAACCTTATGTTATTGCCATGTGATAGTTTGATGTAATACTTGGCATGGATTGGTTAGCCCTACATAATGTAATTGTAAATGGTGGTAGCAAGTATATTGAATTGAAGTACCCAGATGGTGAGATTTTACGGGTTGATTCAAGAGAATTGGATACACCGCTGGTTGTAATCACATAATGGTTGCTCAAAGATATATGAGAAAAGGGTACGAAGCCTACCTTGCTTTTAAACTAAACACTAAGGAAACAAAGTTGAAGATTGAATCCGTACCAATAGTATGTGAATATCCAGACATGTTCCTGGAAGAATTACCCAGGCTACCTCCTGATAGAGAGATAGAGTTTGGTATTGAACTAGTGCCAGGAACAGCTCCCATTTCTATTGCTCCATATAGGATGACACCAACCGAGCTGAAAGAATTAAAAGCACAGTTACAAGAGCTGACGAATAAATGTTTTGCAAGGTCGAGTTTTTTGCCTTAGAGTGCTCTGGTATTGTTTGTAAAGAGGAAGGATGGTTCGATGAGGCTATGCATAGATTATCGGAAACTGAACAAGGTGACTATTAAGAATAAGTATCTTTTGCCAAGAATCGATGATTTGTTCGACCAGTTGAGGGGAGCCACTGTGTTCTCTAAGATAGACCTAAGAGACGGCTACTATCAGTTGCGAGTTAAGGAATCGAATGTACCTAAAATAGCTTTCAGAACGAGGTATAGTCACTATGAATTCCTTGTCATGCCATTTGGTTTAACGAATGCACCAGCCATATTTATGGACCTAATGAATAGAATATTTCGGCCATACCTAGACAAGTTCGTTGTCGTGTTCATTGACGACATTTTGATTTATTCCAAGGATGAGACTGAGCATGCGAAGCATCTGAGAATTGTGTTGTAGACTTTACGAGAAAAACAAGTGTATGCTAAGTTTAGCAAGAGTGAATTTTGGCTCCAAGAAGTAAGGTTCTTAGGTCATATTGTTTCGGGTGATGGCATCTAAGTTGATCCAAGTAAGATTTCTGCCATCGTTGAATGGAAACCACCTAAAAATGTAACCGAGTTAGAAGATTTTTGGGCTTAGCTAGTTACTACCGAAGATTTTTGAAAGGATTCTCTATTATAGTGACTCCAATGATGAGGTTGCTACAGAAAAACGTTAAGTTTGAATGGATAGAAAAGTGTTAGCAGAGTTTCAAGAAGTTGACGACATTGCTGACTGAAGCCCCTGTTCTAGTATTGCCTAAGTCGGGAAAAGAATTTGTGGTCTACAGTGATGCATCCTTAAATGGACTGGGTTGTGTACTTATGCAAGAAGGAAAGATGATAGCCTATGATTCACGACATTTGAAGCCACACGAGAAGAATTATTCAACGCATGACTTAGAGCTTGTAGCCATTGTTTTTTCCTTGAAAATTTAGAGGCATTACCTATATGGTGAGACTTTCTGTATATTCTCAGACCACAATAGTTTGAAGTATTTGATGACTCAAAAAGAATTGAATCTAAGACAGCGGAGATGGTTAGAACTAATTAAAGAATACGAGCTGATCATCGATTATCACTCGGGAAATGCGAATGTCATCGCCGACGCGTTAAGCTTAAAATCTTTATTTACACTAAGGGCCATGGATGCTTGATTGGCGTTGTTTAATGATGGTTTGGTTTTGGTAGAGCTAAGGGCTAGGTCGACATTTCTTCAGGAAATTTATGATGCTCAGACTAATGATAGTGTCCTGCAAGCTAAAAGAGCTCAATATGAGTCGGACAATGAATCAGATTTTCAGATTAGTCCTGATGGATACTTGACGTCCAGAGATAGAGTTTGTGTACCGAGGAACGATCAACTTATTCAGAGAATTTTGCAAGAAGCACATGATAGTCGTTTGTCTATTCATCCGAAAAGTACTAAGATGTACAATAATCTAAAGAAAATGTACTGGTGGAACGGCATGAAAAGAGACATCTCCAAATTTGTATCGAAATGCTTGATATGTCAGCAAGTCAAAGTTGAACATCAAGTACCTTCTGGTTTGCTACAGCCTGTGATTGTCCCCGAATGGAAGCGGGAAGAATCACTATGAACTTCGTGACAAGATTACCATTGACCCCGAAAAAAAAAGATGCTATATGAGTTGTGATTGATAACTTGACAATGTTAGCTCATTTTATTCCTGTAAGGACAGATTATTCACTTGACAAGTTGGCCGATTTGTATATATCTAAAATTGAGAGATTACATGGGGTACCATTATCGATTATTTCAGACAAAGACCTGAGATTCACTTTGAGATTCTGAAAGAAGTTACAAGAAGCCTTGGGTACTAGGTTGAGTTTTAGTACAACTTTTCACCCACAGACTGGTGGTTAGTCTGAACAAATGATTTAGACTCTTGAGGATATGTTGCGATGTTGCATCCTTGAATTTCTGGGCAGCTGGGAAAAATACCTGCCATTGGTAGAGTTCACCTACAACAATAGTTTTCAAATGAGTTTGAAATGCTGCCTTATAAGGACTTGTATGCCAGAAAGTATCGAACTCCATTGAATTGGACAGAAATCAATGAGAGTCAAATTCACGGAGTTGATCTAATTAAGGAAACCAAAGAAAAGGTTAAAGTGATACGTGATTGCTTAAAAGCGACATCGGATAGAAAAAAGTCATATGCTGATCTGAAAAGAAAAGAGATTGAGTTCCAAGTTGGAGATAAAGTATTTTTGAAATTATCTCCATGGAAAAAGTTATTGAGATTTGGCCGGAAAGGCAAACTGAGTCTGCGGTTTATCGGACCATACGAGATCACTGAAAGAGTTGGACCATTAGCTTATCGCTTGGCATTGCCACCAGAACTTGAAAAGATTGATGATGTCTTTCATGTATCTGTGTTAAGGTGATATTGATCAGACCCCTCTCATGTGATTTCACCGACTGAAATCGAAATTAGACCGGATATGACTTATGGTGAAGAACCAGTCAAGATTTTGGCTCGTGAGGTTAAACAGCTGAGAAATAAAGATGTGGCTTTGGTAAAAGTTTTATGGCATCGAAATGGTGTAGAAGAGGCTACATGGGAGCTGGAAGAAGCCATGAAATATCCGCACCTGTTTACTGGTAAGACTTTCGAGGACGAAAGTCCCTAAAGGGAGAGAAATGTAACATTCAAAAAATAGGGCCTAGTCAGAATAGTGGTTTTGAAACCACAAATCTGACGTTGAAATATTTATTTTGTGATTATTATGAGGTCTAGAATATGAGTATATGCATGTGTTAAAGTTTCATGAAGAAATTCTATGAGTAAGGTGTCCAATTGAAAATTTAAGACCAAATTGAATAAAGCGCAAAACTTGGATTCTAGAAGCAATTTTAATGAAATTGCTTTAGATTATTAATTAGAATGTCTTAAAGAGCAATTTTCCCAATTTCTAAGTTTTTGGACAAAAATGGGCATGTATGGATGAAATTTTAATGAAATGACTTAAGGGCATTTTGGTCATTTGGCTAATTAATGAAATAAAATGGGAAAATGAAGGCAAGAATCAGCCATTCTTCTCCCTCATCCAGTTGAAATTCTCAAGCCCTCTATATCTAGGGTTTTTAACATTTTCAAGCTCAAACGTAAGTGCTCCCAAGCCCCGTTTTTAATGTTCTTTGTATTTTTAAAATCCCACTAGCTTACTCTCTCCATATGTACCTATATTTTGAGTTAGGGTTCATGTTTGCAAAATGATCCATGAGTGACATATTTACTCTTTGATGTTTTATGGAGGAATATGAAAGTTGGATGTGTGTTAAACATCTTTTCTTAGATGATTTTCATTAAAAACCCCTAAAATGACCTTTTTGCAAAAGGTGTAAAATATGTGGTAGAAATGTGAAATAATGGAAAAATGTGGGCTGCCATAAGAGGAAAGAACATTTGGCTAGGCTTGGGTAATGTAGAAAATTCATGCATTTCATTATACGAGCTTAGGGACTAAATCGTAAAAATATGAAAAGTTAGGGAAAACGATCATTTTGTCTGGGGTGAAATTTAGACCTGAAAGGAATAATGTGAGGTATTAATGCTTCATTTTTATTGTTATAGACCCGAGAAACAAATTTTGGAGGTCAATCGAGGAAAACAAAAGGTTTCGGAATAACCGAGATGTAAAACCAAAATGGATACCAGGTAAGTTCGAATAACTTAAAATAAACTCATAATATATCTAATTGCATGTTTTATGAATGTATGAATATTGTATTTGATGATGGCATGATAGTCCATGAAATGTGTTATTAATAATGACATTATGATAAATGTCCCAGTTGAGGTTAAAAAGGAAGTCCGATGGGTAAACCATGATTTACATGTGACTTGATATACTGCATGTGTTGCAGAAAGGATTTAGCCTGGACGGGTAATCCATTGATCTCAAATATCGAAAGGATCTAGCTCGGACAGGTGTTCCTTGAGTGATCGAGCCTCCTGAAGAATATGTGTGCATTGTGGATTTAGCCCGGACGGGTAATCTGATTAGGGTCTGAATTTAGCCTGGACTGGTAATTTAGATCCAAGCTCATTAAGGGTGTTTGTCACTATAAGGGATTTAGCCTGGATTGGTAATCCTGCCGTCAGATGCGAGGTTCACGGGAGTGCGTAAATGAGATGATCGCTATTATGACTTGATGGTAAATTGGTAATCCATCGAGATTTCCAGGAAACTCAACGGGATTAACATGGGATATAAAAATGAAATCATTGGATGATGAGCTCATCTAAGAAAAATTACATGGTGTATTGTTGTGAGACTAACTTGTTGATTGAGTGCATGTGATAGGGAAACTATTTCATGCTTGTAGGTTTTATTGTCTAATATAGATGCATGCTAATTAATCGGTAAGTTTACTTTCCAGTTATTCGGGCTTACTAAGCATGTAAATACTTACCCCTCTCTTTTCCCTATCTTACAGAGCTCGTGGACTCGCGAAGATTGGGAGACGATCGGAGTGTCAACACACTATCATCTCGTCTAGCTTTGGAATATAGATACTCTTATTTTGTTCAATGGTATGTATAGGCCTTTTGTTATTTTGTTATATGTGTCATTTGATTAGTCAATATGAAGGCTTATAAAAGTATACATATTCACTTGTCTATGGCCATGGAAATTGGCTCATGTTGGTGTAGTTTATGAGTACCAAATTGTGCATGTTATGTTCCAATATTCTTGTGATGATTTGTAACGCCCCAATTTTTGGGTTTTCTGTGTTTCTGTGATTTTTAAAATTTGTGTGTGTTCTGGTTGGTTAATATATATATTTTAGAAGGCTAGTGAGCCTTTGGAAAGCCCAAACTTAAGTTAAATCCGTGGTAGTCTTTGGAATTTTAATTTTATGAACAGGTGATGCAATTGGCGTTTGGGCTTTTAAGAGTAAAGGGGTAAAAGATGACACAAAAAGGAGTGTGGTGTAGTGGCAAGGTGGCACCACTTAGGGGACAAGGAAGTGATGCCATAGAGAAAGCAAGGGGTCCAAGGTTCAAGTCTTGGCTCTTGCAATATATTTTACTTTTTCTTTTCAATAAATCTGGAAGCAAGTAGGTGCGCTTTAAAGTTCAATGTGTTGGATTTATGACACAAATGTGTTGATGGCCTAGTGGTGGTGGCGTGAGTTGGCATGTGAGAGGACCTTGGATCGAATCCCTTAGCACGTAAAGGTTGATTATTTTGCTATGTTGGGACGGCAAGAGATGGTGTTGGTTTTAAACTTTGGTGATGGAGGGATCCCACATCGGGAAGCTAACATAAGAGTAGATGGGGAGCTGGCTTTAAATAATGCAAACCATGAGGAGAGTAAGCATACCCTTCTTGGCTGATCCCTTTCGCTTTGTGATGTGCTCGTTTGGGTTGGACGTCAGCTAAGAGTGTTTGGAGTGCGGATTAACTGCAGTCTCCTAACAGGTGTGTATTTCTCATTACTCTAGTAGTAGGACAACTATTTCGAGCCGCGATGGGCTGAAATGGGCCATGTGGTCCCAATGGGTCTATAGGCCCAAGTGGATAAGTTTTAGAATTACTAAAATACCCCTGTAGGGTAGGAGTACCGATTTACCCCTAGAGGGTAAAATGACTATTTTGCCCCTCGTGCTTAAATGACTAACTTGTGTGATGATTGGGTTAGTTGACGTGGATTTATGTTAGTTATCGTTAATTCGTAAGTACTTAAATGACTAACTTGTGTGATGATCGATTGTAGGATTATCGCGTGGGAGATATCGTCATCAATCGTTATCAACTAGGTGTGTAAACGACACCCTCCCTTAGACTGAATCCGTAAAAGTCGAAATACTAAAACGTTGGTATTTTGTGAGCTCGCGAGCGTGCGAGCGCTCGTGAGACAGTTGTTAATGAATATGGTGCATTTGGATGATTAGAGTGCAGAGTGTGCATTTTCGTGCACAACGGTATTTTTAGGCTTAATGGGCCGAAAATGGACCAATTGGCCAACGGGCCCACTTTGGTAAAAAGACGAGTTAAGTACTTCTGATTACTTGGTAGACGTTAGAATGAGCATGAAACCTTAGCAATAGGTAATAATTACTGAAATACCCTTATGCATGCAAAATTACAATTTTACCCCTAAGGTTATTTTTTTCTGAAAGCACGATGTTCTGTTTCTGTATACATATGCCACAGCATATTATTTCTATTGCATGGGACATAGGTTTATATTGATGAAGGAAGCGTTCTGGCAGCCTCGCTGCAATCTGGTGGCCTCGCCACATATATCTGTTTTGGTGACTTCGTCACAATATCTGGCAGCCTCGCTATAATCTGGTGGCTTCATCACATATATATATCTGTTCTGGTTGCCTAGCCACAATATCTGTATCTGGTGACTTCGTCACAATATCTGGCAGCCTCACTGCAATTTCTATGGTGTGTAGCGGTTGGGTGGGTCGAGTAGTCTCCCCACATGGTGTAAGGCTAGTACGGGGGTGTTATGGATGGCTTTGGGTTGGGATTTCTACATTCATTATATATTTGTTTTGTATCTGCTATGGGCCTATGGGTTTCATTCTGATATCTGTACTGGGCCAAGGCCTAGATAAGTCTGACTCTGAGGTTTGATCTGTTTTGGGTTATGGTTGCGTTATGTTACACATTGAGTTTACTGAACTCACCCTTTATTTTCATCTCTGCAGGAAATCCCCAAGCATAGTAGGCTTGGAGCTGTGAGGGATTCGGAGTGGCCACATCATCTGCAAAGTCGGTTTTTTTCTAAGTTAGTTTATTTTTATTATTTTTATATTCTGATTTAATTTTGGGCTTTAAGTTGTAATAAGGCCGCTATTTAAATTTTTTTTCCGCTATGGTTTTATTTTCTGATTATATTTATACTATGTTGAAACTGCTAGTGTTAGGCTGCGCGGGTTTTTAAAATTAACGAACGTTTCTAAGACTCAACAAGCACAACAAATGGATAGCCTAAAGATTGATAAACCGGTCGCTATTTTTACAAAGACCACCCCAATCACTTAAACCAACGAATGCATTCTAAGTCGTCAGTCCATGTGACACGTTAAATCTGGCCATAACATATGGGCCGGGTTTGGGGTGTTACATTTAGTGGTATTAGAGCCAAGTTGCAACAACTCAGCTGTGGAACGGGTCTAAAAATGGGAGTTTGTAAAGAAACACTGAATAAAGGTTTTCGAAAATCATTTTTTTGGAACTTAATTATAAATTGTTTTCGAGAATGTTTCCAATATTTTCTCTTTACAAATAGATGATTTTAAAGATTAAAATTGGTTTTCTAAAATTTGGTTTTTTTTAGAAGGTGGCACACCGAATCTCCAGCCCAAGTCTGTAAGTTTTCTGAGCCTTTTTGATTGTTTCTGAAATATCTATTATATGCTTGTACAAAACTTTATCATGGTGCTTTAGTTAGGGTAACACTGGAACTATAGAAACTCTGATAAGTAGACTGAGACTGTAGCTAGGTTACCGCAAAAGGAAACAAACTCAAACTCTGAATTACTATTATTCATAAGACATCTGTAATAAACACTGAAATATTAAACTGGTTCATAAAATTCTTAATCAGATAATAAGAAATGAGTACACGAGTAGCTTGTGGAAGAGGCCGCGGACGTGGCCGAGGTAATGCTCAGGTTGAATCTTCATCTTCAGGACATGTGCCTGCAGCAGATACACCGGTACCACTGGTAACGGAGGTAGAGTCTTATGATCGAGGTGCCGGGGATGATGCCCTGTCCCAGGCAATGCTCCGAGTTTTGGAAAGGATTGCTGGGGCAAGTATGGGAAACGAATTTGGGGGTCTATTTTTGAGCGGCTCCGGGCCAATGGAGCAGAGATATTTAGGGGCGTATCTGGTGTAGCTCCGAATGTGGCTAAGTATTGGTTAGAAGCCACAGAGCGGATTATGGATGATCTGGACTGCTCTATGGAGCAGAAGCTGAAGGGAGCCATATCGTTACTCAGGGATGAGGCTTATCAGTGGTGGCTCACGGTGAGAGATGGAACTCTTGCTGACAGTGTGACTTGGGAGCTGTTTAAGACAGCCTTCAAAGGAAAGTATGTTGGGGCTAGTTACGTGGACGCTCGCCGGAAAGAATTTCTGAACTTGGTCCAAAGGAGTAAGTCAGTGGCTGAGTATGAGTCTGAGTTTCTGAGACTGAGCGGGTATGCTTCTGGGATTGTCGCTACGGAGTATGAGCGTAGCGTACGCTTCGAGGATGGTCTGAGAGATGAACTTAGGGTATTGATTGCTCCACAGAGGGAGCGTAACTTCGCTGCTTTAATAGAGAAAGCTAAGATAGCTGATGAATGCTGTTAGACCGCAGGGTTGTAGGAATTGTGGGAATATGCATATGGGCGAGTGTCGGAAACATTCAGGTGCTTGTTTCTGATGCGGATCTATGGAGCATAGGGTTAAGGACTGTCTCCAGGAACCAGGTCAGGTTCAAGTTTTAGAGCAGAGGGTCGCTCAACCAGTGAGGAGTGGACCACAGTTTTCGAGAGGAAGTGGGCAAGACAGAGGTGGTAATAGAAACAGTCGAGGAAGAGGAGCGCTTGGTAGGGGTGCTGGATTTGCTAAGGCTCGTCAGCCGGCGTTGGTGTATACAGCTCGTCCCCGAGAGGAGGGTGATGCACCTGACGTCATAACTGGTACGTTTCTGATTTCCAGTATGCCATACACTGCGTTGATAGATGTTGGATCTACCCATTCATATGTTGCAATTGCTATATCTGGGTCGCTGGGTGTGCGCTCTAAGGAGACCGTGAGTGGGGTATCTGTACTAAGTCCTTTGGGTCACTCGGTTAGGGTAGATTAACTATATAGAGATGTGCCTATAGAAACTTAAGGAAAAGTTTTCTCTGGAGCTACCTTTCAGAGAATTCGATCTTATTTTGGGAATGGATTGGCTTGTTAAGCATAGGGCTACTCTGGATTGTGCTGCTAAGCGAATAATGTTAAAGACCAGGAAGGATGAGGAGGCTTTGGTGATAGGCGAGGGTAGGGATTATCTGTCTAATGTGGTGTCGGCATTGAGAGCCGAGAAGTGGATTTGAAAGTGACGTGAGGCTTAATTGGAATTTGTAAGCCAATCGAAAACTGAGGATCTGATAGTGGATAAAGTTAGAACCGTCAAGGATTTTCAAGATGTTTTTCTAGAGGAGCTTCCAGTTTTGCCCCCGAACCGAGAGGTTAAGTTTGGAATCGACTTGTTGCCTGGAACGGCACCAGTGTCCATTGCACCTTATAGGATGGCACCGAAGGAGTTAGGGGAGCTGAAAACCCAAATTTAAGAGTTATTGGATAGAGGCTTTATTAGACCAAGTGTGTCTCCGTGGGGAGCACCAGTGTTGTTCGTAAAGAAGAAAGATGGGTCAATGCGGATGTGCATCGATTATCGACAGTTGAACAAACTGACGATTAAGAACAAGTACCCACTGCCGAGAATCGATGATTTATTCGACCAACTTAGAGGAGCTTCAGTATTTTCCAAGATTGACCTTCGATCTGGGTATCATCAATTGAGGGTTAAGGAGGTGGATATTCACAAGACGGCATTCAGAACTCGGTATGGTCACTATGAGTTCTTAATTATGCCGTTTGGGTTGACGAACGCACCTACGGCATTTATGGATATGATGAATCGAGTGTTCCAGCCATACTTGGATTGATTCGTGGTCGTCTTTATCGATGATATTCTAGTTTATTCTGAAACTGAGGAGAAGCATGATGAGCACCTTCGTATTGTGCTGCAAGTGTTGAGGGAGAAGGAGCTTTATGCGAAATTCAGTAAGTGTGAGTTCTGGTTGAGAGAGGTAACTTTCTTGGGGCATGTTGTCTCTGCTGAAGGGATCAAGGTGGACCCTCGAAAGATTGAAGCGATTCTGGAATGGAAGCCACTGAGGTCAGTGTCGAAAATTTGAAATTTTCTGGGTTTAGCTGGGTACTAGAGAAGGTTTGTGGAAGGATTTTTTGTGATGGCAGCGCCTTTGACAAAGCTTATAAAGAAGGGAGTATTGTTTGTTTGGACTGAGAAACAAGAGGAATCTTTTGACAAGCTGAAGAAAGTTCTAACCGAGGCAGTTGTACTGATTCAGCCAGAGTCTGGAAAAGATTTTACCGTATGCAGTAATGCATAACATGTAGGGTTGGGCTGCATACTGATGCAAGAGGGTAAAGTGGTTGCTTATGCATCGCGACAGCTTAAACCACATGAAGTAAACTATTCCACTCATGATTTGGAGTTGGCAGAGGTAATCTTTGCACTTAAGATTTGGAGATATTACCTATACGGAGAAAGGTGTATTATATACATAGATCATAAGAGTCTTAAGTACTTGCTGACTTAGAAGGAGCTGAACCTTAGGCAGCGAAGATGGATAGAGTTGCTTAAGGATTATGACTGCACGATTGAGTATCACCCAAGCAAAGCTAATGTGGTGGCTGATGCCCTAAGTCGTAGAACTGTATCTGATCTGAGAGCCATGTTTACTCGTTTGAGTCTGTATGACGACGGTAGTCTGTTAGCAGAACTGCAAGTTAGGCTGACTTGGGTGGATGATATTAAGGAAAAAGAGTCGAGGGATGAGCCCCTGGTTTCTCGATTTCGGCAGGTTAAGAATGGGGATACTTTTGAGTTCGGACTGAATAGTGAGGGAGTTCTGTGTTACCGAGGTAGAGTTTGTATTCAGAAGGACTCTGACTTGAGGTAAGCAATTCTGAAAGAAGCTCATGGAGGTCTGTGTGCTATGTATCTTGGAGGGAGTAAAATGTATCGCGACTTAAAATGAGTTGTATTGGTTGCTTGGATTGAAGCGAGAGGTAACAGAAGTTGTGGGAAAATGTCTGACTTGTCAGCAAGTGAAAGCTGAACATCAATTACCTTCCAGACTTTTGCAGCCAGTGAAAGTACCACTTTGGAAGTGGGAGAGGGTAACCATGGATTTTGTGAGTGGGTTACCCTTGACACCATCAAAAAAGGACTCAATTTGGGTAATTGTGGATAGGTTGACCAAATCTGCTCATTTCATACCTGTCCGCACTGATTATTCACTTCAGAAGTTAGCCAAATTGTATGTGGCGGAAATAATGCGACTTCACGGAGTGCCAATGTCGATTATTTCTGATCGAGATCCTAGATTCACATCGCGATTTTGGAAAAAGTTGCATGAGGCGTTGGGTACGCGATTGAACTTTAGTACAGCCTTTCATCTTCAGACTGATGGTCAATCGAAAAGGGTTATTCAGATTCTGGAAGACATGTTGAGGGGATGCGTTATTGACTTTCGAGGCAGTTGGAAGGATTACTTACCGTTGGCAGAGTTTGCATACAACAACAGTTATCAGGCAAGTATTCGAATGGCTCCTTATAAGGCACTATATAGACGAAGATGTCGTACACCTAGTTGTTGGACTGATTTGGGTGAACGACAAGTTCTTGGACCTGAGTTGGTGGCAGATACTGAGAATAAGGTCAAGTTGATTAGAGACTGGTTGAAGTAAGCATCTAATAGACAGAAGTCATATGCAGATTTGAAGCACAAGGAAATTGAGTACTATGTGGGTGATATGGTCTTCTTGAAGGTTTCACCTTGGAAGAAATATTAAGGTTTGGGAGGAAAGGCAAGTTAGGTTCGCGGTTCATTGGGCCTTATCGGATTCTTAAGTGAGTGGGTCCAGTGGCTTATCAGTTGGAGCTACCTCTAAAGTTGGATAGGATTCATGATGTCTTTCACATCTCCATGTTAAGGCGGTATCGTTCTGATCCTACTTATGTTGTGCTGGTTACAGATATCGAGGTCCAAATAGACTAGACTTTTGAGGAAAAGCCTGTGCAGATTTTGGATCGAGATGTTAAGATTTTGAGGAGGAAATCAGTTCTGCTAGTAAAGGTGCTGTGGCGTAATCATGGCAGAGAGGAAGCTACTTGGAGCCAAAAGTGGCGATGCATCAACAATATCCTCATCTGTTTGATTCAAGTAAAATTTCGAGGACGAAATTTCTTTAAGGAGGGTAGAGTTGTAACGCCCCAATTTTCGAGTTTTCTGTGTTTCTGTGATTTTTAAAATTTGTGTGTGTTCTGGTTGGTTAATATATATATTTTAGTAGGTTAGTGGGCCTTTGGAAGGCCCAAACTTAAGTTAAATCCGTGGTAGTCTTCGAAATTTTAATTTTATGAACAGGTGATGCAATTGGCGTTTGGGCTTTTAAGAGTAAAGGGGTAAAAGATGACACAAAAGGAGTGTGGTGTAGTGGCAAGGTGGCGCCACTTAGAGGACAAGGAAGTGACGCCATAGAGGAAGCAAGGGGTCCAAGGTTCAAGTCTTGGCTTTTGCAATATATTTTGGTTTTTCTTTTCAATAAATTTGGAAGCAAGTAGGTGCGCTTTAAAGTTTAATGTGTTGGATTTATGACACAAATGAGTTGATGGCCTAGTGGTGGTGGCGTGAGTTGGCATGTGAGAGGACCTTGGTTCGAATCCCTTGGCACGCAAAGGTTGATTATTTTGCTATGTTGGGACGGCAAGAGTTGGTGTTGGTTTTAAACTCTGGTGGTGGAGGGATCCCACATCGGTAAGCTAACATAAGAGTAGATGGAGAGCTGGCTTTAAATAGAGCAAACCATGAGGAGAGTAGGCATACCCTTCTTGGCTGATCCCTTTCGCTTTGTAACGTGCTCGTTTGGGTTGGGTGTCAGCTAAGAGTGTTTGGAGCGCGGATTAACTGCAATCTCCTAACAGGTGTGTATTTCTCATTACTCTAGTAGTAGGACGGCTATTTCGGGTCGCGATGGGATGAAATGGGCCATGTGGTCCCAATGGGTCAGTAGGCCCAAGTGGATAAGTTGTAGAATTACTAAAATACCCCTGTAGGGTAGGAGTACAATTTACCCCTAGAGGGTAAAATGACTATTTTACCCCTCGTACGTAAATGACTAACTTGTGTGATGATTGGGTTAGTTTATGTGGATTTATGTTAGTTACCGTTAATTCGTAAGTCTACTATATTAGTGATCAATTGTAGGATTATCGCGCGGGAGATATCGTCATCAATCGTCATCAACCAGGTGTGTAAACGACACCCTCCCTTAGACTGAATCGGTAAAAGCTGAAATATCGAAACATTGGTATTTTGTGAACTCGCGAGCGTGCGAGCGCTCATGAGACAGTTGTTAATGAATATGGTGCATTTGGATGATTAGAGTGCAGAGTGTGCATTTTCGTGCACAACGGTATTTTTGGGCTTAATGGGCCGAAAACGGGCCAATGGGCCAACGGGCTCACTTTGGTAAAAAGACGAGGTAAGTACTTCTAATTACTTGGTGGACGTTAGAATGAGCATGAAACCTTAGCAATATGTAATAATTACTGAAATATCCTTATGCATGCAAAATTATGATTTTACCCCTAGGGTTATTTTTTTCTAAAAAGCATGATGTTTTGTTTCTGTATACGTATGCCATGACATATTATTTCTGTTGCATGGGACATGGGTTTATATTGATGGCGGAAGCGTTCTGGCAGCCTTACTGCAATCTGGTGGCCTCACCACATATATCTGTTCTGGTGACTTCGTCACAATATTTGGCAGCCTCATTGCAATCTGGTGGCTTCGCCACATATATATCTGTTCTGGTGGCCTAGCCACAATATCTGTATCTGGTGACTTCGTCACAATATCTGGCAGCCTCGCTGCAATTTCTGTGTTGTGTAGCGGTTGGGTGGGTCGAGTAGTCTCCCCACATGGTGTAAGGCTAGTACGGGGGTGTTATGGATGGCTCTGGGATGGGATTTCTGCATTCATGATATATTTGTTCTGTATCTACTATGGGCTTATGGGTTTCATTCTGATATCTGTACTGGGCCAAGGCCCAGATAAGTCTGACTCTGAGGTTTGATCTATTTTGGGCTATGGTTGGGTTATGTTACACACTGAGTTTACCGAACTCACCCTTTATTTTCATCTCTGCAGGAAATCCCCAACGATAGTGGGCTTGGAGCTGTGAGGGATTCGTAGTGGCCACATCATCTGCAAAGTTGGTTTTTTTCTAAGTTAGTTTATTTTTATTATTTTTATATTCTGATTTAATTTTGGGTTTTAAGTTGTAATAAGGCCGCTATTTAAATTTCTTTTTTTGCTATGGTTTTGTTTTCTGATTATATTTATGCTATGTCAAAACTGCTAGTGTTAGGCTGCGCGGGTTTTCAAAATTAATGAACGTTTCCAAGACTCAACAAGCACAACAAAGGGATAGCCTAAAGATTGATAAACCGGCTTTTCATTCAACCGCTATTTTTACAAAGACCACCCCAATCACTTAAACCAACGAATGCATACTAAGTCGTAAGTCCATGTGACACGTCAGATTTGGCCATAACGTCTGGGCCGGGTTTGGGGTGTTACATGATTAAACATGGTGTATTACAATTAGTCATATGTAGCATGACCAAATCACATGGGGTGGTTAAGCAACAATTTTGGCAATGAGTTAAGATAATGAGCCAATCTTAATTGAGTCACAAGTCATGGAAATCCTTAAGCTAAAAGGGACAACCTAGCATGTACAAAAACTGATGAGATGAGGGATTTACATGCAATGAGGTATATTAAGGTCATTTAAGAGTATAATTAGACCATGTTAAGTGTTATTGAAAACTATAAGTGGATATGGTTATTAGAGGGTGACCTAAGGCTTGGAAAATAGCCTAACAAGGTCTACACGAGTGGACACACGGGCGTGTGAAATGGCTGTATGTCCCCTGTAACTAAAAATATTAAGTCAGAATACATAGTAGTAAACACAGAGGTATAGACACGACCGTGTGTCTCAACCGTGTGGAGGCCACGGCCTAGCTCACGGACGTGTGTCTTGGCCATGGCCCCTAAATGCGTGCTGATGTCATAAATAAAATGCTTGAGTTTTTGGACACGGACGACCACACGGGCGTGTCTAGGCCGTGTGAACGACACGGACCAGGGACACGGGCATGTACTTGGCCGTGTGAAAACCCCTGTAAGTTTGAAATAGAAAATAAATTCAATTAATTCCACACGGGCAGGGGACACGGGCGTGTCGCACAGCACACGGGCGTGTGCATTGCCTCTACACGGGCGTGTGAGGCTTAACTTAGAAAATTTTTAAAGAACTTTCTCAGGTCCTCGGTTTAATCTCGGACCTTTCTCAATGTATGATTTGGGCCTCGTAGGCCTATAATAGGGACACTAAGATGTTGGTTGATTGGGTTCAAATTGGAACAAAATTTTATAACCTGTATTTCCCGAAAATGTTTGAGTACATGTCTGGTAACACCTCGTACTTGATCTCAGTCTTGGGTACGGGTAAGGGGTGTTACAAAAACATTCAGCCAAACTTCCAAGCTTTGTATGTGTATGTTATTTTAGTTCATTTTTAGTAATTTTTATGTTTTTGAGATTGTTGCAACTAGGTCTAGTTAACCCGTATCTCTGTTTTCAAAGCTGTTAACATTTGTTAAAATTAGCATTGAAGATTTTTGGATTTTCTTGATGCTAAATGGAAGATTTTGAAGCTGGGAAATGTTTTAGGACTATTTTGTTAAGTGACTTTTGTTAGTTTCGCATTTAAGGACTAATATGTAAAAATGTTAAACTTAGCATGAAAATATTGTAATTTTAAAGTGATTGAATGCCCATTATGGATGGAATTAGAATCAATTATGTGTATTGGGGCAAATGTGAAATTTTTAATAGTTTTAGTTTTAGGGACTAAATTGAAAAAAGTCTAAAAGTTTAGAGAAAATTTGTAAAATGAAAATTATAAGTCATATACATAAAAATGAATATGATAATGTATTTCAATTTAATAAATTGAATTTAATTATTATAGAGATCAATGATTGAACCGTACAGAGAAAAACCAGGAAAAATGGAAAATTCCTACGAACAAAATTGCTTGCTAGTTGTATCAGGTAAGTTCATAGTATAGATTAACACATGTATATACATTTATAATTTGTGATATTATGATTTGGTTAAATTGTATTCAGGCTGAATTTTAATATTAAATTGAAATTCTAAAATGTTTACAATTAAGTACATGTGAGAAATGATTATTCGATAGTTGGTGAATAACATGGTTAATTGATATTGGAATAAAGGTAATTGATTTATAGCATATGTATGGATATTGTGGAAGTACCTTTGATTTATAATGTTAAGAATTCTGTTAAATACCCATTTGAACATAGTAAACGATTAGGATATGATTGTGATGTTAATAAGTTTAGAACGCGCGCTTGTACGGGATTGCACTTTGGTGCCTCTATAAGGCACTTTGGTGTTTCTATTTTGCACTTCGGTTCCTTTGTTAGCATTTCGATGCTCTCTGGTGTCTTATGGGTACTCGAGTATCCAAATTAAGTTACTATAGTTCATCGAGCCAACTGTTAAATGGAAATATATGGATTGATTTTATGGATTGCTTGGAAATGTTATATTTATACTAATATTGAAATGTTAATTGATGAGATTGTATAAATGATAGGTATGTGTTTAAATGATGTTTTGAAACAATATAAAAATGACTGGAGAGTTTATAGTTTATATGTATGAAATGCTCACTTTGTAAATGTGATATTGGTGACAGAGTTATATATACTTAAAAGAAATGATATAAGAAAGTGAATATGAATTGACATGATCAATTGGTTAAGATGATTTATGTATGGTTCTTTCCTATTGAATGATATGGAAATAAGTAGTACTGAATAATGGCGAGATTATATGATTGATATGTGAAATTCTCACCTTGTGGTTGTTAATGTATTGATAGGATGTCGTATTAAATTTGTTATACCTATTTACTTAGTTGCAAAAAGAGGTAAGAGTTTTTTTCTAAATACCTACGAACTTACTAAGCTTTATAGGCTTACTTTATTTCTTTTACTATTTTCTATAGTTGATATTTTTGCGAAACTAGGCAATCAGATCAACTTCAAGACTCACAATATCAAGCTTCAGTCTCGGTAGATTGTGATTCATTTACTCTGGTTTTGTGGCATGTATATAGGCGATCTTTGGGTTGTTGGTTTGAATTTATAAGTTGAAGTTGTATTGTGTTATAATGGTTGCCTTGTATAAGGTTGAATTTAAAGATTCTTATGGTATCCTTATATAGTATGTGACGAATGCATGCGTAGTGATAGTATGCTTGATCTTGGTTCATGAAATAGTTGGAAAATTGGAAAATCTTGAATGAAATGTTTAATGCCCCAAAAATTTAGAGTTTTTAATTTTTTATTATTTGAAACAAATGAAATGTTTGCTTTACTGGCTTGGTGATTTGAGTGGGTTTGGGAGTGTTTGAGAATCCTGGTTCAAGTCTTGGCTTTTGCAAAATTTTTAGTGGGTTTGGGAGTGTTTGAGAAGCCTGGTTCAAGTCATGGCTTTTGCAAAATTTTTAGTGTTGTTCTTAAATGAATCTAGACACTGTCGTATAGGCCTTATAAATAATAGTGCTTGTTTTATGACACAAAGAGAATGTGTGGTCTAGTGACAAGGTGGCGTGCTGCTTCTGCTGGGGGACTTGAGTTATAGTCTTGGGTTGCGCAATAAAGTAATTATTTTACTGTTTGAGCTATGTAGGTAGTGGAGTTGGACTGAGACTCTGAGGTTGAATTGGTCATGAGAGTCTGAATAGAGTTTGAATAGGATGAGAGTCTGAAAAGAGTTTGAATAGGGTGTTGTAGTGTTTTGTGAAGAGAATCAAGGAGAGATATTAGGAGAAAATCAAGGAGTTAGAGGATATGGATATGGTAGTGCCAAATTGGGTTTCTAGCTACTCAGAATTTCGGTTGTAACTCTTATGGGGGAGTATTCCTTGTTTCGGTTTTCATTTTTGGCACTTTTCTTTTGCATTTTTCTCTCTAGTCGAATATTTTTTGTTTGTAAAAAACATAAATCTCACTTTGGTCAATTGCTGGTAAGCTGAGTGCTTCTTTGTACCTTTCAGGTTTTTGGTTTTTGTCCTTCAGTTTTCTCTTCTAGCTGAACCTTTCTTTTCTCTCTTCTCTGTGTTTCTTTTCCTCCTTCCTTCATTGCTCCCTTTTTGTTGGTGAACTGGTTGCTCACTGTTCTTTCTTATCTCTTTTTCATCCATTTCGATTGGTGTTATTAGTTCAAGACCGATTCTCTCCTCCTCATCTTTTCATCTTGTTGCGGTTTGACGATTGTGGTAGGTACATTCGACTCTTGCTTGTTTTTCTTTAATCTTTTTCTTGTTACCCCTGCTTTAAGCCGAATGCTCCCCCTTCTCTTGTTCTCTTATAGCTGATTCTTGTCCTCTTCTTTTAGGTGTGTTATTCTTTTGATTCTCAGAAGTTTCCTCGAGAAGTGAAGGAGTTTTGGTGATATTTAGTAGTTGAAACCATTTTCTTATCACTCGATTTAAGGTAAGTATGTGGGCTAACATGTAGGATGTTGGCCGAATGCCCTATCTTTGGTTTTGGGTGCTATTTAGGCAATGGATTTCGATTCAATCTTTGGATTATGCGATTATTGTTAATGGGTTCCCTGGATAATACAACTTTTCAGCAAAAGAGGGTGTGGCCACCCTTCGATTAACATTATTGACGGGTTAAACTTCATTCGTGGATTAAGGCAAGTGTTGTTGTTGTTCTTTTTAGGATTAAGTATTAGTAAGAGGGTGTTGACCTTAATTCTAAATGTTTAACCGAATGTCTTGACTAATGTAGATTCGTATTCGAAGGCTTTTTGCAAATATTCGCAACCAGGTGTTTAATTACACCTCCTTTCAACTGCAAATCGGCAAAAGCCAAAAAGCCTAAGATACGACGTTTGAGGCCACACGAGCGTGCGATCGCTCGTGTGGTAAACCAAGCCTACGAATCATGGGCGTAAGACTGTGAGGCCACCATGAGCATTCTTATGGGCTTAGGCTATTTTGGGCCATGTTGGGCTGTTATGGGTTGTGTGGGCCCAATGGGCTCGTGGTCTCCACACAGATGAAATCCATGATACGTGGAAAATACTGGGCTTGGCTATGTAATTCGCATAGCTATGGCTAAATCTGGGCTAAATGGGCCACTTGAGCGTGTGTACCCACTTGGGCTGTATAATGGGCCTAGGGCCCATCTACGCCGTTATGGCTGGTAAACCCCTAGTGATATGATGACTAATGTGTCTAAGATAAGTATATGACTGTACTGAGCATGAAATTCTGCATAAACGTATGAATTATGACATGACATTCTGCATAGGGTTGGGATTCTGTTAAGGAGAAAATGTACTGTTCTGGTGGCTTTGCCACATATACTGATACTGGCAGCTCTACTGCATTACTGATACTAGCAACTTTGCTATGATATTGGTTTGTTGGCCGGGTAGGTCAACTTTGTCCCCACATGGTGTGTTGGTTGGATTGGCTTGGGTTGTATTACTGTACTGTATTGTTACTGTATTGGGCTAAAGCCCACCTGTACTAATTCTGGATAGGGCTCAAGCCCAGACTGTTACGGTATGTTGTATACCAATCGACTGATAGGCGGTTGCACACTGAGTTTTCGTAAACTCACTCTTTCTTTTCGACTGTGCAGGTAATCCTCAGCTATAAGCTATTTGGTGCTACAATGGACTAGGAGGTAGCCACACAGCTGCAATTAATTTACATTTGGTTTTATTTATACTTAGAGTTTTGTTTTGGGATTATGTTTTTGTAATAAGGCCATTTATGGGGTATAATTTTTAGTTGGGCTTTTATTTATTTACTTAAAAATTGCTAGTTTTAAAAATTTTAAAATAATAACTGTTTTTTTCAAAAAAACGTGTTTCAACTTCAAGGTTGTAAAAGCTTCCGCAAATCTTAAACAGAATAGCATATCAAAAGCAATTAATTTGGTAAAATGTTTTGACAAGATGATTTGGTAATAGGAAAGAACTTGACTTACTAAAGTTTCGCAAAGACACTTCGGTGTGACACACCGGATTCGGTTATAACGTCTAGGCCTGTTTCGGGGTGTTACATTTAGTGGTATTAAAGCCAAGTTGCAAAACTCGGCCATGGAATGGGTTTTGAAAATGTTTGAAATTTTTAGAAAACTATTCTTGAAATATTTTGGAGGATTCGCAAGTGTGGCACACCGAGTCTCCAACGCCAAATCCGTAAGTTTCTTGATAACTGATGATTGATCAGACTGAAATACAATACTGATATTACTTTAGACATGAGATTGTACTATAATACTCTTGTTAGAGTAGACTGAAATTGTAGGAAACTGAAAACTGTAGTGAGACCTCGATATGCAAAAACCAATTATGATTACTATTGTTCATAAGACATCTGTTAATAATTACTGAAATTACTAGCTGATACATAAAACTTCTAAACCAGATAATACGCAAATCGATATGAGCATAAGAGGTACTCGCAGAAGGGGTACAAGAGGCCGCGGTAAAGGCCGTGGAAATGCTAGGGCTGGGTCTTCGGTATCGGGCCACATGCCTAACGTTAAGGCCAGGAAGGCACCAGCTTCACCTGTAACTGAGATGAGATCATACGATCGAGCAGCTGGGGATGATGCACTATCCCAAGCTATGCTCTGAATTCTGGAGAGAGTTGCTGGAACCAATACGGGTGTTGTGGGCCATGGGTCAATTTCAGAACGACTCCGGTCTAATAGAGCAGAAATTTTTAGGGGTATTTTTAGAGTAGCCCCTAATGTGGCTGAATACTGGTTGGAAGCCACAGAGAGGATAATAGACGATCTCGACTACACTTCTAAGCAAAAACTAAAAGGAACAGTGTCATTATTGTGAGACGAGGCCTATCAGTGGTGGCTTACCGTGAGAAAGGGTACTCAGGCCGACTGGTTAACATGGGATTTCTTTAAGGCAGCATTCCAAGGGAAATATGTGGGTGCAAGTTATGTGGATGCCTGAAGAAGGGAATTTTTGAGCTTGATCCAGGGAAATAAATCTGTGGCAGAATATGAGGCAGAGTTCTTACGACTTAGCTGCCATGCTCGTGGGTTGGTGGCTACTGAATATGAATGCTGTATGCGTTTCGAGGATGGTCTCCGAGATGAGTTACGAGTCTTGATAGCTCCACAGAGGAAGAAAGATTTTGCTGCCCTCGTAGAAAAGGCGAAGATCGCAGAAATAAGAGGGATTCAGGGCCCTCAGGTTCGTTTCGTAGGTCTAAAAAGAGGGCCAAGTTTGATGGGCTAGTTTGAGTTGGGGTTCCTGTTGCGAGATCGCAGCCTTGTGTAAATTGTGGAAGACATCACTTGGGTGAGTGCTAGAAGAGGATTGGGGTGTGTTTCAGATGTGGGTCTATGGAGCATCAAGTTAAGAATTGTCCTTAGAGACCTGTTCAGATGCAAGCTACAAGATAGGGTTATGTACAGTTAGGGAGAGGTGTTTAGCAGCCACCAAGAGGCCGTGGTCAGGCCAAAGGTGGAAATGGTATGGGGCAAGGTCGTGGAGCACTAGGCAGAGGTGATGGTAATACTGAGGCGAGGTAGCCAACTTTGGTATACACTGCACATCGCCGAGAGGACGGAGACGCCCTAGATTTTATAACCGGTACGTTTCTAATCCATAATATACCTTATACTGCTTTGATCAATATTGGGTTTACACACTCATACATTGTATGCACAGTGTCTGGAATCTTGAGTATCTTGTGTGTGAGTACTGTTAGTGAAATGACTATGATAAGTTCACTGGGACAATCAGTAAGGGTAGATAAGTTGTTCAGGAATGTGCCCCTAAAAGTTCAAGGAGTAATCTTTCTAGCAGATTTGATGGAGCTGCCGTTTGGTGAATTCGACCTTATCTTGGGGATGGATTGGCTGGTTAAATACCATGCAAGCTTAGATTGTACTGCTAAGTGTATGGTATTGAAGACTATTAAGGATGAGGAGGTGGTTGTGATTGGGGAGCGAAGGGACTATCTATCAAATGTAATCTCTGCACTAAGGGCCGAGAAATTTGTTCGCAAGGGTTGTGAGGCATTTCTAGCCTACATTAGTGTATCTGATTCTGAGGGTTCTTCGGTCGAAGGTATTAGAACTGTTAAGGATTTTCCTGATGTATTTCCTGATGAACTTCCTGGGTTGCCTCCGTGCCGTGAGGTCGATTTTGGTATTGAGCTCCTACCAGGAACAGCTCCAGTGTCCATCGCCCCTTATAGGATGGCACCGAATGAGCTGGTGGAGTTAAAAGCTCAAATTCAAGAACTAATGGACCAAGGGTTTATTTGAACCAATGTGTCTCCATGGGGAGCACCAGTGTTGTTCATGAAGAAGAAGGATGGATTTATGAGTATGCGCATCGACTATCGGCAGTTGAACAAGTTAACTATCAAGAATAAATACCCTTTGTCGAAGATAGATGATTTATTTGATTAGCTGCGTGGAGCTTCAGTTTTCTCCAAAATAGATCTTCGTTCTGGGTATCTTCAGCTGAGAGTTTAAGAGACTGATGTGTACAAGACAGCGTTTAGGATTCATTATGGTCATTATGAGTTCCTGGTGATGTTGTTTGGGCTGACGAATGCACCAGCTGCCTTTACGGATCTGATGAACCGAGCGTTCCAGCCCTATCTATATCGGTTCGTGATAGTATTTATAGATGATATCCTGGTGTATTCGAGAACTAAGGAAGAACATGGTGCGCATCTCCTTGTTGTTCTGCAGATTTTGAGGGATAAGCAATTATACGCTAAGTTCAGCAAATGTGAGTCCTGGCTGCGCGAGGTGACATTTTTGGTTCTCGTGGTTTTTACCGAGGGGATTAGGGTTGATCCTCGAAAAATTGAAGCTATTTTGGATTAGAAACCACCTAAGACCGTATCTGAGTATCGAAGTTTTCTGGGTCTGGCTGGATATTACAGACACTTTGTGGAGGGGTTTTCACTGATTGTTGTACCTCTGACTAAGTTACAGTGTAAAGGAGTACCATTTGATTGGACTGATAAATAGCAAGAAAGTTTTGAGAAACTAAAGAAGATTCTGACTGAGGCCCCCATTTTAATACAGCCAGAATCTGGGAAGGAATTCACTGTTTTTAGTGATGCATCGCACGTTGGTTTGGACTGTGTGTCGATGCAAGAGAGTAGGGTTGTTGCTTACATTTCTCGTCAGCTTAAAACCCATAAGGAAAATTACCTTACACATGACTTGGAGTAGCCGCGGTGGTATTTGCTCTAAAAATCTAGAGGCATTACTTGTACGGTGAGAAGTGTATCATTACACTGATCATAAAAGCCTTAAGTACCTCCTCACTCAGAAGGAGTTGAATCTTAGGTAGCAAAGGTGGATTGAGCTGCTTAAGGATTATGACTGCTCAATTAAACACCATCCTAGTAAGGCTAACGTGGTAGCAGATGCACTGAGCCGTAGGGCTGTAGCTAATTTAAGAGCAATGTTTGCTCGTCTCAGCTTGCTTGATGATGGTCGCTTGATGGAAGAGCTGTAAGTTAAACCAACATGGACTGAACAGATTAGGGGTAAGTAGTTGATGGATGGTTCATTGGTTCCTCATTTTCGACAAGTTGAGAATGGGGAGATTTCAAATTTTGGGCTGAATAGTGAAGGGGTACTGTGTTTTCGTGGGAGAGTCCATGTACCGAGGGATTCTAATCTGAAGTAGTCTGTACTGCAAGAGGCACATGGTAGTCCATATGCTATGCATCCTAGTTAAAACAAGTTATATTGAGATCTTCGTGATCTGTACTGGTGGCCAGGACTTAAGCGCGAAGTTACCAATTTGTAAGTAAGTGTCTGACATGCCAGCAAGTTAAGGCTGAGCATCAACTGCCTTCAGGCTTACTGTAGCCAGTTAAAATTCCATTCTAGAAGTGGGAGAGGGTAACCATGGATTTTGTGAGTGGACTACCTTTAACGTCTACTAAGAAGGATTCAGTATGGGTTATCGTAGACTGGTTAACTAAACCTGCCCATTTTACACCGGTCTGTACTGATTATTCACTACAAAGGTTGGCTAAGTTATATGTGGCTGAGATTGTAAGACTGCATGGGGTATCAGTTTCTGTTATATCTAACAGGGATCCTCGATTCACATCTCGATTTTAAAAGAAGTTACATAAGGCACTAGGTACAAGGTTGGACTTCAGTACTGCATTCTATCCTCAGACAGACGGTGTGTAAGAGTGGGTGATTCAGATACTGGAGGACATGCTAAGAAGTTGTGTAATTAATTTTCAAGGTAGTTGGGAAGATTACTTGCCATTAGCGGAGTTCGCTTATAACAATAACTTCTAGTCCAGCATTCATATGGCACCGTACGAAGCATTATATGGTCGTAGGTGTCGTACTCCTACGTGTTGGACTGAGTTGGGTGAGCAACGAGCCCTGGGGCCTGAAATAGTTTCTAATACTGAAGACAAGGTAAGGCTAATTCGAGATCATTTAAAGACAGCGTCAGACAGAAAAAATTCATATGCAGAGTTGAAACGTAAGGAGATTGAGTATTCTGTGGGGGATTATGTCTTTCTTAAAGTCTCACCATGGAAGAAGATTCTGAGGTTTGGACTGAAAGGCAAGCTAAGCCCTAGGTTCATTGGGCCTTATCGTATACTAAAGCGTGTGGGATCGGTCGCCTATCAACTTGAATTGCCTCTAGAGTTGGACCAGATTCATGATCTATTCCACATCTCCATGCTAAGGCGTTATCACTCTGATCCCATACATATAGTTCTAGTCAAGGAAATCGAGGTTAGGCTAGATTTGACGTTTGAAGAGGAGCCAGTGTAGATTTTGGATCGTGAGGTTAAGGTACTGAGGAGGAAATATATTCGACTGGTTAAAATGCTTTGGCGTAATCACAGCTTCGAGGAAGCCACGTGGGAATCGGAGGAGGCTATGCGAAAACAATACCCTCATCTATTCTGATCAGGTAAATTTCGAGGTCAAAATTTCCTTAAGGGGGTAGAGTTGTAATGCCCCAAATATTTAGAGTTTTTAATTTTGTATTATTTGACACAAATGACAGGTTTGCTTTACTGGCTTAGTGATTTGAGTGGTTTTGAGAGTGTTTGAGAAACCTGGGTTCAAATCTTGGCTTTTGCAAAATTTTTAGTGTTGTTCTTAAATGAATCTGGACACTGTCAGATAGGCCTTATAAATAATAGTGTTTGTTTTATGACACAAAGAGAGTGTGTGGTCTAGTGGCAAGGTGGTGTGTTGCTTCTGCTGGGGGACTTAAGTTTGAGTCTTGGGTTGTGCAATGGAGTAATTATTTTGCTATTTGAGCTATGTAGGTAGCGGAGTTAGACTGAGACTCTGAGGTTAAATTGGTCATGAGGGTTTGAATAGAGTTTGAATGGGGTGTTGGAGTGTTTTGTGGAGAGAATCAAGGAGAGATATTAGGAGAAAATCAATGAGTTGAAGGGTGTGGATGTGGTAGTGCCGAATTGGGTTTCTAGCTACTCAGAATTTCGGCTGTAGCTCTTATGGGGAAGTATTCCTTGTTTTGGTTTTCATTTTTGGCACTTTTCTTTTGCAGTTTTCTCTTTGGCTGAATATTTTTGGTTCGTAAAAACGTAAATCGCACTTTGGTCAATTGCTGGTAAGCTGAATGCTTCTTTGTACCTTTTGGGTTTCTGGTTTATGTCCTTTGGTTCTCTCTCCTAGCCGAACCTCTCTTTTCTCTCTTCTTTATGTTTCTTTTCCACCTTCCCTCATTGCTTCCTTTTTGTTGGTGAACCAGTTGCTCACTATTCTTTCTACTCCTCTTTTTCATCCATTTCGATTGGTGACATTTTTTCATGACTGATTCTCTCCTCTTCATCTCTTCATCTTGTTGCGGTTTGACGATTGTGGTAGCTATATCTGACTCTTGCTTGTTTTTCTTTAGTCTTTTTCTTGTTACCTCTGCTTTATGCCGAATCCTCCTCCCTTCTCTTGTTCTCTTATAGCCAATTCTTGTCCTCTTCTTTTAGGTATGCTATTCTTTTGATTCTCAGATTGAGAAGTGAAGGAGATTTGGTGATATTTAGCCATCGAAACCGTTTTCTTATCACTCGATTTAAGGTAAGTATGTGGGCTAACATGTGGGGTGTTGGTTGAATGCCTTATCTTTGGTTTTGGGTGTTATTTAGACAAAGGGTTTCGATTCAATCTTTGGATTATGTGATTGTTGTTAATGGGTTCCCTAGATAATACAACTTTTCAGCAAAAGAGGGTGTGGCCAACCTTCGATTAACATTATTGACGGGTTAAACTTCATTCGTGGATTAAGGCAAGTGTTGTTGCTGTTCTTTTTGGGATTAAGTATTAGTAAGAGGGTGTTGACCCTAACTCCAAACATTTAACCAAATGTCTTGACTAATGTAGGTTCGTGTTCGAAGGCTTTTTGCAAGTATTCGCAACCAGGTGTATAATTACACCTCTTTTCAACTGCAAATCGGCAAAAGCTGAAAAGCCGAAGATACGACATTTGAGGCCACATGAGCATGTGGTCGCTCGTGTGGTAAACCAAGCCCATGAATCATGGGCGTAAGACTGTAGAGGCCACTATGGGCGTTCTCATGGGCTTAGGCTGTTTTGGGCCATGTTGGGCTAAAATAGGTCGTGTGGGCCTAATGGCTCGTAGGCTCCACACGGATGAAATCCACGATATGTGTCAAATACTGGGATGGGCTATGTAGTTCGCATAGTCATGGCTAAACCTGGGCTAAATGGGCCACTTGAGTGTGTGGGCCCACTTGGGCCAAATGATGGGCCTCGGGCCCATCTACACCGTTATGGCCACTAAACCCCTAGTGATATAATGACTAATGTGTCTAAGATAAGTATATGACTGTACCGAGCATGAAATTCAGCATACACGTATGATTTATGACATAACATTCTGCATGGGGTTGGGATTCTGTTAAGGAGGAAGTGTATTGTTACAGGTGGCTTTGCCACATATTCTGATACTGGCAGCTCTGCTGCATTACTGTTACTGGCAGCTTTGCTACGATATTATTACTGGTAGCTTTGCTACGATATTGGTAGGTTGGTTGGGTGGGTCGACATTGTTCCCACATAGTGTGTTGGTGGTACGAAGTGGTATGTTGGCTGGATTGGCTTGGGTTGCATTACTGTACTGTATTGTTACTATATTGGGCTAAGGCCCACTCTGTACTAATTCTGGATAGGGCTCAGGCCCGAACTGTTACAGTATGTTGTATACCGACCGACTGATAGGGGGTTGCACACTGAGTTTTCGTAAACACTCTTTCTTTTCGACTGTGCAGGTAATCCTCAACTGTAAGCGATTTGGTGCTGCGAGGGACTAGGAGGTGGCCACACAGCTGCAATTAATTTACATTTGGTTTTATTTATACTTAGAGTTTTGTTTTGGGATTATGTTTTTGTAATAAGGCCATTTATGGCGTATAATTTTTAGTTGGGCTTTTATTTATTTACTTAAAAATTGCTAGTTTTAAAAATTTTAAAATAATAACTGTTTTTTCAAAAACACGTGTTTCAACTTCAAGGTTTCAAAAGCTTCCGCAAATCTTAAACAGATTAGCATATCAATAGCAATTAATTTGGTAAAATGTTTTGACAAGATGATTTGGTAATAGCAAAGAACTTGACTCACTAAATTTTTCGCAATGACACTTCGGTGTGACACATCGGATTTGGCCATAACATTTGGGCCGGGTTCGGGGTGTTACAAAAATGTATGGTATATGTGTTATTTTATAGTTGTGATAGATGCATTTATTAGTTTAAGTTGTTTCAATGATATGGTAAGCATTGAACATGTAAATAGGGTTTTAATATGTATATGTTAATGACTATTTTGGTAATTCTTTGTGACATTTGAAGTATAAAATGTGTATATAGATGTAAATCTCAAATGGTATTATGGTTGATTGTGGTGTTAAATAGAAATGACATGTTTTGGCATTTAAATGCATTTTGAATGGTTGTTTTGGTATAAATGCTTTAGGTATTTCGATGGATTTGGCTGATAATATGCTAACAATGTGAATAATGGCGTAATGTGTTTGACTTGGTATTGCATACATGGAATGGATGGTATGAATTGCTAATGGTCAATGCTTAAAATGATTATTGTTTTATGTGTTAATTGTAGCGCCAATTAGGCCATATTGGTTAGGCACTTAGGTTGAATGTTATTGGTAGATTTTTCATGTTTTGATGTATTTTGAATAGGTTTAAGGAATGCTAAAGTTATGGTTTTGGACTTAAGGATTTGTAGGTGAAATGACTTGATTTTTGAGGCACTTCTAGGCAGGGGTGAGCAAAACTCGATTTGACTCGAAAATATTTAAAAATTTTCAAATTTTGAGTTAATTTTATCGAGTTATTTGAGTCAACTCGAATATTTTTTTCGAATATCGAGTTCGAATCGAGTTACGTTTTCGAATTCGAATAACTCGAATAATTTGAAAAAACCGAATATCAAACTATAATATATTATATTTTTACCCCAAAACCTCATATTTTTTTACTTTCCTCCCAAAACTTTTACTCTTTCCCATTTCCCCCTTAAAACTTTTACTCCCCCCATCCCACCCCTCATCTACCCCAAACCCATTTCCCCTAAAATTTTACTCCCAAAATTCCTCAAAACTTTTTATCTCCCTTAAAACTTTTACTCTATTCCATTTTCCCCTCAAAGCTTTTACTCCCCTCCCCTCCCACCCATCCGCTTCAATTTTTTTTTGAATATTTTCCCTCTAAAATTTTTCTCCCCCATTTACTTTTCCTTAAAATTTTACTCTCCCAAAACCCCCAAAATTTTTTATTTTTCCTCTAAAATTTTACTTCTAATCTTTTACCCCAAAATCAAAAATCAAAATCATCTAATAAAATCTCTAAACCTAAATAGTAATAATTTTATTTATATCTACTATTTATATTATTAAATTAAATTTCACATTTTGTACTATTTATATTATTGAATTTTTAATAATGTTGAATCTTTATATTAAAATTGAATTATTAATGAAGCCATAAAGTATTTGTTAAAATTTGATGTTGGAATCAATTTTATATTTTATTTTTAAAATAATTTTTTTAAAAAAAAACACATTTTTACATTTAATATATTTTTAATTTCAAAATATATAATGACAAGAATCAGAAGATAATTGAAGCAACTAGCAAGAAAAGAAGCTAACTCGTATATAAAAGATTAATAAATAAATTATGAGGTGATGAAAGTTAATAAAAAAATTAATTACGCTGGACAAATTTGATTACAGTGGGTAAAAGTGGTTATAAGGACCCAAAGGTTTTTTTTTTTAAATTTAACTCGAACAAATATATTCGATTTGATTTGAATTCTATCATACTCGATTCGAGAAAATTTCAAATCAAGTTAGGATGATAAAATAGGATTCGTCAACTCAATTAACTCAAAATGTTTTCATTCGATTCGATTCGATTGAACGTTTACCCCTACTTTTAGGTGCACATGGTCTAGGACACGATTATACACACGGTTGTGTGCCACACATGGTTGCATGACACAATCGTGTGGTTCCTTAAGTTTTTTTGGTGCAATTTTGTTCACACGGTCACAAGTTATTACACATCTTGGCCACATGGCCATGTCTCAGCACCACACGGACTGAGCCCCGTTACACAGCTGTGTGACCTCAGTTTTCAGTTTTTAGCTTATTTTCATATGTTGATTCAATTTAATCCTTGGTCGTTTCTAAATCATTCTTAATGCCTTGTAGACTCGAATTAAGTCTCGTTTAACTTTGAATTACATGTTTATTGAATGAAGTTATTGATAATTGATTTAAAAGTACATTTTTAAATTGAAATAATCTATGTTTGTTCTATTATTTATCGTAACTTCTCATAACCCTATTCTGGTAATAGAGACAGGTTAGGGGTGTTACATTTAGTGGTATCAAAGCTACAATTTAGTCGATTCTAGGACTAACGTAGCACGTATTGAGTTTTGAATATACATGCCACATATAACCTATGATAGTGTGATGCTTTTGATCCGATCTAACTGTGTTTTCCCTATAGAGTTAGAAGATGTCGGCCGCTTCTAATTGTGTCGTTACTGATGAAAACAAAAGTAACATTCTGAATCTCAAGGAAAGAGCAAGTATATAACGTTCCAGTTTCGCAAATGTTTGAAAATAAGGTCAAGAATGTCTTTTTTGGCTTAATAGGTCATTGTATTAATGAAATTCTTACGAATCAATCTTGTGGTTCCACAAAATCTGTCCCCCTACTATGCCTACCCCGGCATCCTTGGTCCTCAAAATTCCAGTCTCGAATGTATACTTAAACCTTCCATAGATAAGATTCATAAATATGGGGCTAATGTGTTTAGAGGTAAGACAGATTGCAATCCAGCTAGAAAATATTAGATGAATTGACATGCTCACCCAACGACTATTTGAAATGTGATGTATTATAATTGAAAGATGAAACGTATCAGTGGTGGTATACATTGATAGCTATTGTATTGAAAGATAGAGTTAACTGAAATTTTCTAAGTTGAGTTTTGAAAGAATTATGTTAGTAAGAAGTATTTGGGCTAGAAAAAGACATAATGTCTCTAGAAAAAATAGAGAAACAAGTTTGTAACAAAATGTGAGCGAGAGTTTATACAACCTAGTAAGTATGCTCGTGAGATTGCACTAACTGAAGAAGAAATGCATGTTTGTTTGAAGACGGATTGAATGAGGAATAAAAATGTTGTTTTAAGTAATGGAAATATGGGAATTTGTGGTTTTATTTAATTGAGCATTGAAAATGGAATAAATCTATAATAGAAAGAAAAAGGTTGAAATAAATTTTGTGACTATAGTAAAAGAAATGTATATAATTGTTTTTAGCTCCACTATAAAAAAATCGAGAGAGCTTTTGGACACAACGTCATATCATCTGGATTCACAAAAAGAAATAAGGCGAGACAAAATGATCCAAGACTCCAGCCAATGTCGGAAGTCAATATTGGCAGTGTTCGTAATGGTGATAAATATGTTTGTGATCATTTTGGAGAGCTCCACATGAGTGTATGTCGAGTTATGACCAGGGCCTAATTTGATGTGGATATACCAAACATTTTATTAAAGACTGCTTCAAGAAAGTTAGGTTTTAATGAAAATCAAGTTGTTGGACAAATGACTGTTTCTTAAGGAGGTAGACAGTCAGGATAGAATAGTAACTCTGGGACTACCTAAAGAAAGTCATGCATTAATGAAAATCAATTTCTTAACATGCTAAACTGAAAATGCTTATTTGGTCACCCACTCTTTCTAACCATTGCAGATATTTAGCGTTTACGGTGTGATTGTGATCTGACATAAATCATACTATTATTTGTATCCCTTTCGACACATAATTATAGCTTGTTTAATAGTAAATCAAAGCATTTTAGTATATATTTAGGTTGTTATACTTAAAGTATTAATTTATGTTTTCGAGTAATTTTTTTTACATTTTATATATCTAAATTAGGTTACATGGTCTTGTAGGTCAAGTCAGGAGCTAAGGATGCTTATTTGGTCTAAAACTGATGCCTATGTTGCGACACCAAGATATTAATGTCTCAATGTCGAAGACAAAAGCTAAAAATGAGTTCTGAAGTAAAACTTCCCTCAATGTCGGGACATAGCCCTCCTATGTCGCAACATACCTCCTATGCAACTAAAAATTATTGCATGTTTTGATTACGTTTTGGAGGGAAATTAGGTGTATTTATCCTAATCGAACTCTAAGGACTTCAAGGTTAATTTAAGCACTTTAATATTCCAAGTTTAGCTTATATAAAGGCCATTGTAATAAGGTTAAACAGGCAATTGAAGGGTTTTGACTCTTAGTTTTTTTTTCATTCTTAGTTTTTACTTAGGTGATTTTATGTTTTTGTAATCGGAAAATCCTATTCCGAAGTGATACATCCTCGATGGGAGATTGTTCCAAAACCATGCTTTCATCGGCAAACCATGAGCATCTCCTTTCCTTATTCTCTTTTTTATATTTCTTTATTTAACATTGTTAATGAATGTTTGTGTAAAGATTAGAATCAAATTGTGCTTTCTACATATTTTGCACGTTTCAATTGCTTTAACCTAATTAATTACTTGAATGATAGAGTTTATTAGTGGATCAGTTGTTTGGAAAAGGAAGAACATGAAACAAACCTTCGACCTGACAACCCTAGGAAGTCATTTAGGTGGGAATTAACCCAAAATTGGTATGGCTATCTGTGAACACCTTAACCTCGACTGTTATTCTAGTGGAAGATCGAAAGATCTTGCTAGGGTATCGACTAGTTGATTGATTAGAACTCTACTTCAATAATTAATTAGGTAAAATAATTGGATCTAGGTTAAAAGGAACTTGCGTAGCCAAAACAAGGAATAGGAAAAGCCGATATAGGAGCCTATGAGTAGATTCAGGTTTAGTTAAATTTTTTTAGTTTATTATTATTATTATTATTATTATCATCTTGCTTCTTGATTAACACCACTAATTTGTGACTCGAGTAGATTTGTAACACCTCAAAACCCAACCCAGAAGTTTTGGCTGGATCTCAAAGGTTACATTGATCACTGAAGTGATCTGAAAGCAATTTTACAGAACACGTTGATGAAGTCTCATTTCAACATGGCTTAGCTTGATTCTATCTAAACCATTCAATTATTTCTAGATTAAATAGAAAACTCCAGATTATGAAAAAAATGTTCAGAGTTATAATTCTATAGTTTCCAAAGTTTAGTTAAAATGGTACTTTACAAAAATAGTCCAAGGTTAAAATTTATAAAGTTTGAAATTAAACTTAAACCACAATCCTTACAGTTCAAAATAGTTTATCAAACCAAGAACTGAAAGAAGACTTATTAACTTGCTTTTAAACACGACTGTCCAGGATCTCCGGTATGCCGATTCTAGCTTCAGATTATGAGAGTACCTGAAAGGGAAAACTAAGGGGGTGAGCCACACAAGCCCAGTGTGAGTCCGAAACTATGAAAGAAGCAAAAGACGAAGAAACAAACCAGAATGCTCTTAAAACATTACCCGAACAACCGATCAGATATACAAAATACGGTTACAAAATTTACAAGCCACGTTTACAAATTCCCAGTCACACATAATACTTTAGTGGATACAAAACAATACATGCACCCCAACATTCAGACAAACAACATGTAAACAAATGCGAATGATATGTAACAAGTCAGAAAATAAACCCACCCATCCAGCCAAACATCTCACCGTCCCTCATTCACACCATGAATGAGCTATAAGAAACTCAACCAACCAAGCACACCACATAGGACCTCGAAAGGAACATCCAGCTCTACACACTATGTTTATGGACTGACCATTCAGATAATAATATGTAGCAAAACTGAAACATGTGTAGCACAGTGCACTAAACCGCTGTACTGATGAGGTGCAGTTAAAACTGCCAAAACAGAACAAATTAGATTTCCTTCTCTTTGAAACAAAACCCAAAATTTTAAAACAAATGAAAAATAAACCCCATTTAAAGAAAGGATTACAAAAACAGAATATAGAATTAGAAATTTTATGCGAATGCTTGTATGCAAACAGATTATTACCTAACTTACAGAAACAATACACACAACTTGTGAATAGTTATACTTTAGTCAAATAGAATAAAAAATACACATAATCAAACGACCAAATTTAGAATCAAAGGTCACGGTACCTAACTAATAGGTAACATCACTTAGGCAAGTCATTAAGTGAGTGCTATGCTAATAACTAACACATAAATCTGTGCCAAACGGAGTCTCAACTACTCTTGCTAAGTGTAACATCCCTTACCCGTATCCGATGCCGGGACAGGGTTCAAGGGGTTACCGGACTTAAACATTCACAAACATGCAAAACCGGGCCATAAAATTTCATTTAAATTAAAAGCATTCAATCACATGCATAATGTCCCTTACACGAGCTACCGAGGCTCTAAACATGCATTAAAGGCGGTTTGGGACTAAATCGAGAACTTTAGAAAGTTTCGGGGAAACTTAGAAAAATTTTCCTGAAACAGGGTCACACGTCCGTGTGGACACATGGACACGCCCATGTGTCTCCAACACGTCCGTGTCCTCAGGCCGTGTAACTCTCTGTTTATGATGTCAGAAAAACAAATTTAGCCACACGGCCAAGCCACACACCCGTGTGCTAGGCCGTGTCCTCCACATGGTTGAGACACATGGTCGTGTCTCTGCCCGTGTGACTAGTACTTAGGCTATTTTCCAAGTCTTTTGTTACCATTAATCCCTTAAATATTTACACACATCAAAGATATACATCATTGCATCATTTTAATGATTTAGCATACTTCACTAAGGTATATTTTTAACTTTAACATGCTATCATTCACTTATTACATGTACTCATATAATAACAAATCTAGACACAACAATTCTATATTCATTGACCTTATGATTTGATGACCACCTTTACCAAACTTTCATAACCATCAATTTATCAAGTAGCTTCAACCAACATCAAGTATTCATGTTCAAACATTATCAATTTATTTCCATATTATACCTTTACCACGTGGCTATGACCATTTCGATCGGTCAAGAAGCACCCGTCATGCATATATGTCATAATACCAACCATACATATCCCACAAGCATAAACACATCATCGCATCACAAGCATTAAAACTTATCATGGATAATTAGGCTTACAAGCCACTAGCATTACAAGCCACATCTCATGGCTATATACAATGAATCAATATAAGCTAATATATATGGCTAATCATAATAGCATCTATCATAAAACTAAGTCCCTATACCTGCCACTCACTTGAAGACATTAAGATTCTTCAATACTCCAAAGGAGGTAGCTTTATAGTGTGAGGTTGCCTCCGACGATCTCCAACCTCGAGCTAACCTATCAACACTAAAGAAATGTAAAGGAGAGAGTAAGCTTAAAGCTTAGTAAGTCCATATGAAAATAGTAAGCAAATTATCAACATGATTCCATGGAAATATAATCATAATTTCACTTTTACTTATTTTCTGGTCATGTTATTTTATTGAGTCATAGTTACTAAATTATTTATATCTAGAGCTACGGAACTCCAAATTAAGATCCGTAAATTTTTCTAAAACCTAGACTCACTTTTCTTCTTACCATAAAATTTTTAGAATTTTTGGTCTAGCCAATAAGTACAGTTTATTCTTTAAAGTCAACCCTATTTCGCTATCTGACAGTTCCGACCCCTCTGTACTAAAAATTAATTATCTCTTGGTACAAGATCTGGATAATGTTCCTGTTTATTTCTTTCGAAAACAGACTCATTAAGAATTTTAAGAACATAAATTATAACCCATAATTATTTTTTTACAATTTGTAATGATTTTTCCAAGTCAAAACAGGGGATTTCGAAATCATTCTGACCCTGTCTGACAAAATTTAAATATCTCATAATATGAAACTCTTTTTCTTACACCATTTCCACGATTTAATTTCATATATTATTCAACCTCTAATTCGATTTCCATGATTTTTGGTGATTTTTCAAAGTTACACAACTGCTGTTGTCCAAAACTATTTTATTACAAATTTCACTCTTACATAATTTCACTTACTCCTTTCCATCTTACCAAAAGTTCGCCCAACTATCGAGCACATTGCTCATAAATTTCCACAAACATATACCTGTACTTATTCATCACATGGTCATGTTCACACGTATTTTCACTTAGTTGATTTCCCGTTGAACTCATCGGAATAATAACAAATACACGGTTGCCTGCACATTTTACCACCCTTGTAACCGAAGCTATCTGTTACGCATAGTAGCCTGCACTTAGTACTACATGCGACCAACAATCAGGTACACATAGTAACCTACAGTTAGTGCTACACACATGACCTAACCATCTGATACAAGTAGTAGTCTGCACTTAGTACTACACACGTGATCAAAGTTGTCGGGTACGCATAGTAGCCTGCACTTAGTACTACACATGTGACCTACAACCATCATAAACACATAGTAGCCTGCACATAATACTACACATGTGTTCTCACAATGGATCATCCGTATGATTTCTATTCCGAAGGTTCAATCTCGAAATTCCTCACTTTTCAACAGTTAACAAATTCATTCATAGTCTATTTCGATTCGTAATTTACATCAAATGATCATTCTGTAGGTAACCACATCTCATATAATAACAAAATATAATAACATAAAAAGAATTGATATATTATTTACATACAAACTTACCTCGAATGTGAGCAGAGCTATATATTCTGATTTAGTCCATAATCTCATTCATTTTCAATCTATGCTCGAATCTCATTTTCCTTGATAATTGAGCTTGGAAGCTTGAAAAACCCTAGCTATGTCTTCTCCATGCAAGTTCCATCCATAGGGTAGAAGATGGACAAAAATTGGCTTTTAATTTTGTTTTTAATTCATTTTAATTACTAGATTACAAAAATACCCCTAACTTAAAAATATTCTATTTCACCCATTTCATATCCATTTTTGTCCAAAAAATTATCCAATGGTCTAATTACCATCTAACAGCCTCCAATTTAAAATTTCATAACAATTAGACACCACTAACATGTAGAACTCAACTTTTTCACTTTTTACAATTTAGTCCTTTTGACCAAATTGAGTGCCCAAACATCAAAATTTTCGAATGAAATTTTCATGAAATCATCCCCTGAAATTGTAGACCATAAAAATATAATAAAAAAATTACTGTGTCGAATTTATGGTCCCGAAACCACTGTTCCGACTAGGCCCTAATTCGGGATGTTACAGTCAGGCCTAGCCAGAGGTCGAAACACAGAGGAACATGGAATAGTCACAATCTGACTCGAAACAAAAATTTGCGAAGTAGGGCCACACGGCCGTATGGAAATGCCTAGGCTGTGTAGAAGCCTATACGCCCATGTGAAAGCTACACACGCCCGTGTGGAGGGGATACAAACCCGTGTGTGTAGCCCATGTAGAAATCTCACACGCTCGTGTTGCTAAGCGACACGACCATATGACCAATGCACATGCCCATTTGAAAATTGAAAAGATCCTCAAATCGTAGCCACACGGCCATGTGGCAGCAAAAAATCACTTAAAACCCTAATTCTCAATTTCACACGGCCGTGTGGACTGCCCGTGTGTAGGACATGCTTGTGTGGCCACCTCTAAAAATCATGGTTTTACCATCAAAACGACCCCCAACCTTTGGTTACTCAGAACTATACCAGAATTTACAGAATAGCATGCTATCCAATACCCAAAATCAACAGTTTCAGGAACGTACAAGAAGTTGTCGAATTCCATAGAATCCAACAGCAATTCGATACCGAAATTGAACAGTTTTAGAACATACACCTTAGAATGCGATAACAAGCACTGAAAATAACTCGATTCACTCCACCAAACCGTTAAGAAACCTCAGTTATACACACAACCAAAATATTAGAATTCAATCCAGCAATGTAAACAAGATTGAAGCAATTCTTTTTTTAATTCCAAAGACAAAACTTACCCAATTTCGCACCCAATCAAATGTAAAACACAAAGACAATTAGCCAACAACGTCGATACTAAAACCAAGAATTCGTTTGGCCGGCAAAAATATGGCGATAATTAATTCGTCAACAACAAAAGAGAGAAATGGAGAAAAACCAAAAAAAATATCAAGAGCATGGAAGAAAAGAGGAAACATAAAAAATAGGGAAAAAGAGCGTGCAAAAGAATTACAGAAAGAACTTTCTTTTTCCAAAAAAACAATACAATAAAATAAATAACATAAATAAATCTATATAAAAAAAACTTAAAAATAAAACTCAAATAAAATTAATTTCTTAAACACTCATGAGGATTCAAACCCAAAACCCAGAAGTAAACTAACACACATCCAACCACCGAACCAACAGACTCATTCTGATATTAAAATTCGGAAACCAACCCAATTGCTCAACCTACTCACTGACCCTAAACACAAATCTCAAAACTTTTAACCGTAAATTTTAGGGTGTTACAACTCACCCCTCCTTAAAGAAATTTCATCCCCGAAATTTCCACTAATAGAATAGATGTCTAATCATAAAACTTGCCACTATGCTCCCACTGTGCACTCTGACCTTGGCGTACTACCATACCATACTTAACCTTAGAATCTTATACACCTACTCAGAACAATTAACCACTGAACCAGATCAAATCATTTTCCTAATACATACACAAGTACTATGCCATATTTAGAAAGTTAATTTATTCACAAACAATACCACACCAAGTCAACAATATTTTATAGCCATACCTAACTCAATACCGATGAGGGCACTCCCTAATCCGATGCTCCATGGACCTGCATTTGAGACACGCTTCTAAATTTTTCCAACATTCGCTCGGATGACGCTTTTTACAATGCTCACAAACTGACACATTTACACCGCTACTAGAACCTTCGACAATACTTTTACTAACACTCAACTGCGATCTCACAAGCTTCGTAGACTGAGGCTCCAACCTTGAAGGACTATGATCTTTTTTCTTCCCACAATCTATACACCTACTGTGAACCATCTCTCTATATCTTTCTATGTTAGCCTTAAACACTTTCTCTAAAATCTCTCTCACTACTTGAGTCAGTGCATCAGTACCAACCTCCAAGATATCGCTACCTGAAGCTAGCAGAATTGCATTGACTTTCGACTCCTGAACAGGCACATGTCTCAGAGAAGTAGGAAACTCCTTGATAATCTCACCAGAGTGATCCTCACAATCTAGCTAACCTACAGAATCCATATCGGTCTTGTGGCAAACTTAGAATATTTACATTTTCAAAAAACGAACACAAAATAAATACAAAAATCTACATTTTTGATCTTACAGTTTCAAATTTTCACCTGAACCAGCATCGGAGTCTCATACATTTTGTCTTCTTAATACATTTTCAAAACACAAATCATTTCAAATTGCCGTGGTAAAGTTTTTTTTTAAAGCCACTACGTGCGCACTCAAATACGTAAAAACATAGGTCGAGATTTTACAAACTTGACTTTGATACCACTAAATGTAATACTTGAAAACCCAGCCTAGAAGTTTTGATTGGATCTCGGAGGTTACATTTATGATCGAAGTTATCTGAAAGCAATTGTATAAAACACGTTATTGAAGTCTCATTTCAACATGGTTTAGATTGATTCTAGCTAAACTGTTCAATTATTTTCAAATTAAACAGAAAATTCCAGATTAAAAAAAATATTCAGAGTTATAATTCTATAGTTTCCAAAATTTAGTCAAAAGGGTACTTTACAAAAATAGTCCAAGGTTAAAATTTATAAAGTTTGAAATTAAACTTAAACCACAGTTCTTACAGTTTAAAATAGTTTATCAAAACAGAAAATAAAAGAAGACTCTTTAACTTACTTTAAAACGCGACTGTCCAAGACCTCCGGTATACCAAGTCTAGTGATACGTGATATTCGTGACAGGTTTTAAATATTTATAATGAATCGTTCTTGAAACTAACTATTATCGCGATGAAGGCAAGTGTACCTATCGAATAGTACTATAGCTTTAGCAAGACTGGATTATCGAACCCAAAGGAACTAAAAGTACTAGTATCAACTTTATTTTTTATTATCTAGCCTAAAAAATAAAAGGGTTTTGTTTATCTAACTAATTAACTAAACTAAGAAATCACAGAAAAAATTTGGAAAAAATACTTTTTGGAAAACTCGATTGATTAAGACAATACCTAAGGAAAAATCCACCTAGACTTCACTTGTTATTTGACTCTGAATCAGACTTATTCATTCAACTTGTTCCGTAGAAATCACTAAGTTATATTATTATCTCTCTCGAGACTAACAACATCTAACCCTAGATTGAATAACTGAAATCTCTTTCTAATTAATGCCCTAGGGTTGCATTAACTCGAACTATGGATCCCCTTATTAGGTTTCACCCTAATCTGGCAAAATCTTGTCACCCTATCTCTAGGCACGCAACCAACTCTGCTTAATTATGACAAATTTACTCTTAGACAGGGTCTATTCCTCCTCTAAATAAGAGCTTAACTTGAATCAATATCTTGGAATATCAAAACAAGAATTAAGAACACATAATTAAGAATAAGTCAAATATTTATCATATAATTCCGATAATAATAACAAGATCCGTCTTAGGTTTCATTCCCCTTAGGTATTTAGGAGTTTGAGTTCATACTAACGAAAGAAAACATCTCAAAAGAATAAAAATAATAAAACATAAGAAAACCCAAAACTCCTGAGGGAATTTGAAGGGAGATCTTCAGCCTTGATGGTGAATCCGGCTTCTGAGATGGATCGATCGGCTTTCCTTGAGCAATTCCTAGCTTCCTCCTCTATGTCCCCATTCTTCTCCTTTTCTAGGGTGTATTTATAGGCTTTGGAATGCCTAATAGCCCTTAAAATTGGCCTTTTTCGAATTGGACTAAACTTGGGCTCGGCAGGGACACACTCGTGTGACACATCCGTGTGCGATTGCTTAAGGCCGTGGTCAAGCCTGTTAAATGGGCACGGGCGTGTGATCTACCCGTGTAAATCGTACTTTGACCTTGCCAAAGGGATACGGCCGTGTGATCTACCCATGTGAGGAAATCCAGGCCGTGTAAATTTTGTACGCTGGCCTATTTTCTCTATTTTTCGTCCATTTCTCGTTCCTTTCACTCTCCTATGTTCACCTAAGTATAAAACATGAAATTAAGGCATTAGGAGCAGCGAATTCACCAATTTTAAGGAAAAATCATCCATAAAATGTGCTAAGCATGGGATAGAAATATGTATAAATTAAGGTTTATCACCCAGCTTCAGATTACGAGAGTACCTAAAAAGGAAAACTAAGAGGGTGAGCCACACGAGCTCAGTGTAAGTCCGAAACTAAATGTAAGAAGCAAAGACGAAGAAACAAGCTAGAATGCTCTTAAAACATTACCTGAACAACCGATCAGAAATACAAAATATGGATACAAAATTTACAAGCCGCGTTTACAAAATCCCAATCACACACAAAACAGTACATGCACCCCAACGTTCAGACAAACAACATGTAAACAGATGCGAATGATATGTAACAAGTTAGAAAATAAACCCACCCATCCAGCCAAACACCTGCCTGTCCTCCATTCATACCACAGATGATCTATAAAAAACTCAACCAACCATACACACCACATAGGACCTCGAAAGGCTCATCCAACCCTACACACCATGTATGTGGACTGACCATTCAGATAATAATATGCAGTAGAGCTGAAATATGTGTAGTACAGTGTGGTAAACTACTGTACTGATCAGTTGCAATTAAAACTATCAAAATAGAACAGATTAGGCTTCCTTCTCTTTACAACCAAACCCAAAATTTTAATGTAAATACAAAAATGCACCCCATTTAAAGAAAGGCATACAAAAAAAGAATATAGAATCAGAAATTTTAAGTGAATGCTTGTATGCAAATAGATTATTACTTGGCTTACAGAAACAATACGCACAACTTGTGAACAGTTATACTTCAGTCAAACAGAATTAAAAATGAACATAATCGAACGACAAAATTCAGAATCAGAGGTCATGTACCTAACTACTAGGTAACATCACTTAGGCAAGTCATTAAGTGAATGTTATGCTAATAATTAACACATAAATCTGTGACAAATGGAGTCTCAACTACTCTTGCTAAGGCCTAGCCAAATGTTGGAACACATAAGAACACAAAATAGTCACAATTTGACTCGAAACAAAAATTTACGAAGTAGAGCCACAAGGTTGTATGCCCCAACCGTGTGGAAATACCTAGGCCTCGTGGAAGCCTACACGCCCATGTGAAAGCTACACATGCCCGTGTGGAGGGGACACACACCTGTGTGTATAGCCCGTGTAACTCACTGTCCAAAAGTGCCAAAATTAAATGCAATGTAGACACAACCGTGTGGAAATCTCAAAAGCCCGTAAGGCTAAGGGACATGGTTGTGTGACCAATGTACAGCCTATGTGAATGATAATACTCTAGAACGACATATTTGATGTGCTATTTGCATGCTTATTTTTTAGTATGATCCTACTAATTTGGATTATTTTATGGTCTTTTATCTTTTAAGGACTAAATTGGAGGCAAGAGGAAATTTAAAGAAAAAAAGTGTGAATTTGAAGATATAATGGGCCAACATGCCAAAAAAGAGAGAAGTGGTGCCAAAAATACAAACATGGAAGACCCAAGGACTAAAATGCAAAAAAATAGATTTTATAGCACAAGACTCTATTTTAATTTCAATTATATTAGGATAATTATTAAGGATTTTTATTTAGATTTAATTCTAGGATTTATTTTCATTTATCTTTATTTATCTTTATTTATTTGTATTTATCTTTTAGAATTTCATTAGGAATAGACTACGTTTTCTAGTACCATAAATAGGGGATGGAGTGGCACATATTTGACATCTCTTTTTTTTTGTAATCACTCCCTCTCCCAAAAACTCTATCTTTCGTTCTCTCCATATTTTCTTTAATAAAAATTCCATATCTATTTTATTTATTTCTTTCCCAAAAATCATGAGCCACTAAACCAATCTAGCCGAAGCTTATCAAAATTCCCCAAAAAGGATCATGAGGCTTAGAACCCGCGCTTAGCCTTCTCAATAAGGTATTCATCACTTCTCCGCATTACGGGGCTGACACTTCCGTCCATGTCCCTTAATAGGTAATCTTTTCAACTTGTACAAAGAACGGCCGCTTTGCACGTTTTTGGGAGATTACACAGTCGGTTCATTGGCTCTCTGCGTCAGAGGTTGGCGAATCCAAGAGACAAAACGGTGTGCTATTCACCGTTGGGAAGTGGTGATCTAGCAGAAAATAGTCCCACAAAAAGAGCCAAATCTTAAGTCTATATCTTTGGAGCTGGTGGTCATAGGCATCCTCTTCCACTATAACTGGCTTATCCTGCTCGAGAAGGGTTACTTAAAATCCAAGGATTGAACTCAAGGTGGAACGAGACAACCAAAGGCTAGAATCTCGCCACATAAGAAACTTTCTCTATTTTCAAACTCTATTTATTTTTTCCTTTTTAATTTCTACAATTTATTTAATTTCTCAATTTCAATTCACTTTAAATTCTATTTTTATTTTTCCAGATTCTTAATATTTTTTATTTTTCAAGAACGCAGTTTTCTTGGCCAAGAAATTGTCCAGAATTTCAAGAAACGAGCATTCTTATAATCCGATCCCTAAGGATTCGACCCTACTTCCCCTTTATTGTTATTTTTACTATTTTACAGGGAATACGATATTTTTGGTACTTTCAACGACGTACCAAATTTTGGCACCGCTGCTAGGGATCGGTAACATACTAATCTTGTTTTTTGTTTCTTATGACTAGATCTACTCCAGGAACTCTTGCGTTTGATTCAGAAATTGAAAAGATTGCGAGAGCTAATCGTAAGGAAACAAAGCTATGTGATAAACCTCAAAAGTAGCATATTTTTGGATGATTTATCATAAGATTTAGTGGACTTGATGCTCCTAATCCTTTAATTTCATGTTTTATATCTAGATGAACATAGGAAAGCAAAAAGTGCAAGAAAAAGGCTAAAAACGGACAAAATGGGTTTATTTCAGTGCTTCACACGACCTAGACACTTCCACACAGGTAATCCCCACGCCCGTGTGATACACATGGGTAGGCCACACGCCTGTTTGTCATGGTCGTGTCGACTTAAAACCATGTCAGAATTACACACGGCCTGAGCACTATCACACGGGTGTGCCACAAGGCCGTGTCCCTGTCGAGACCTATTTCAAATCTACTCAGAAAAGGATAATTTTTGGCTATTTTGGGCATTCCAAAGTCTATGTAAACACACGATAAGAGGATCAAAGAGGACACACAGAGTAGAACACTGGAATTACTCGAAGAACACCAACGGATTCAGCTTGGAAGCAGGATCTCCTTCAAGACTGAAGATCTCCCTTCAATCTCTCTCGAAGTTTTTGAGTTTCTTGATGTTTTGTTGTTTTCCTATTTTTGATATGCTTTCCTACTACAATATGAACTAAACTCCCTAAATACCTAGGGAGGATGAAACCTAAGACGGATCTTATTATTTAATATTCTGAATTTAATGATAAATACTTGTTCTTGTTCTTAATTATGTTTTCTTAATTCTTGTTTTAATATTTTCAGGATATTAATCCAAGTTGATGTGCTTATTTAGTGGAGCAAAAGTCCCTGTTTAGGAGTAGATCTCACATAATTAAGCAGAATTGCATGCAATCCTAGAGATAGGACGACATAAATCTATCGGATTAGAGTCAAATCTTATAAGGGAATCCATAGATAGAGTTAATGCAATGATAGGGGTTTTAATTAGAAAGAGATTTCAATTAATAAACCTAGAGTTAGTTGTTCTTAGTCTCAAAAGAGATATTAACATAATTTAGGGATTTATACGGATCAAGACAAGTGAATAAATCGTTAGAATCAGAATCTAAATAATAAGTGAAGTCTAGGTGGATTCTTCCTTGGGTATTGTCTTTATTATTGGTTTATTCAATTATTCTCTAGACTCTCTGTCGCGTTCATTATTTAATTAGTTTAGTTAAATTTAGAATAAAACAAATCCCTTATATTTTAGGTTAAATAATAGAAAGAAAGTTAATACTAGTACTTTTAGTCCTTGTGGATACGATATTCTGGACTCACCGTGACTATACTACCATTCGATAGGTGCGTTTGCCTTAGTTGTGATTGTAATCTAGTTTAGTAGTTCATAAAAGAATCATGAAGTTTTTTTGGCGCCATTACCGGGGACTAAGATATTATGAACGCTTAATTTTTATTACTTTAGCCATTTTTATTTTTGTTGCAATTTAATTTTGTTTTTATTTCAATTACTAATTTTTCTTTTATTTGCTTCTGGTAGGTTTTTATAGTTTATGACTAGAAGAAACCCGTCAGGACCTCTACTTTTTAACAACGAAATTCAAAGCATAGCTCGTAGAAATTGTAGAGAAATAATACAAAGTCTACAATATATAGAGGAAGAGCATGAGGACGAAACCAATAATACCGAGGAGATGGCTCAAAATCAAAATAATCTGCTGCCTCATGTGTTTGCCGCAAATCCAGTGAATCAGAATCCTGCTCCTTGTACTATGTACGACTATGCTAACCTAATTTAGCGGGGGCTGAATCGAGTATTGTTAGACTTGTAATTGCTGCAACTAATTTTGAACTGAAACCTAACACTATACAAATGATTCAACGGTTTGTTCAATTTGATGGCTTGTAGGATGAAGACCCAAATACTCATTTGGCCAACTTCTTAGAGTTCTGTTATGCTTTCAAAATAAATGGCGTTTCTGATGATGCCATTCGTCTTCGGTTATTTCCATTTTCATTAAAGAATAAAGCTAAATAGTGGTTGAACTCGTTACCATGAGGTTCCATCACTACTTGGGAACAAATGACCGAAAAGTGTTAATAAAGTATTTTTCACCGGCTAAAATGACAAAGTTGAGGAATAATATCTCTTCTTTTGTGCAGATAGATTTAGAAACTCTTTACGAAACATGGGATAGGTACAAGGACTTATTGAGAAGGTGCCCTCACCATGGGTTACCCTTATGGCTACAGGTTCAAACTTTTTACAACGATTTGAACCCCTCAAATAAACGGTTAATCGATGTAGCCGCTGGTGGAACCCTAAATAACAAAACACCTAAGAAGGCTTATGCATTTATTGAAGAAATGCCACTGAATAACTATCAGTGGCAAGTCAGGAGGACAAAGCCTAATAAAGCAGTCGGTGTTTTCAACCTCAACACGGTCACTATGTTATTTGTAACATCCTAAAATAGGGCCTAGTCGGAATAGTGGTTTTAGGACCACAAATCTGATTTAAAAATATTTATTTTATGGTTATTATGTGGCCTAGAATATGAGTATATGCATGTGTTAAAGTTTCATGAAGAAATTCTTTGAGTAAGGTGTTCAATTGGAAATTAGGGACTAAATTGAATAAATTGCAAAACTTGAATTCTAGAAGCAATTTGTATGAAATTGCTTTGGGTTATGAATTATAAGGTCTTGGAGAGTAATATTTCCAATTTCTAAATTTTTTGGACAAAAATGGGCTTGCATGGATGAAATTTTAAAGAAAGGGCATGAGGGCATTTTGGTCATTTGGCTTTTTAATGAAATAAAATGGGAAAAATCAAGCCAAAATCAGCCATCTTCTTCCCCATAGCTGCCAAAATTCTCTTGTTACCATAGCTAGGGTTTTCAAACATTTCAAACTCAATAGTAAGTGCTCCCAAGCCCCGTTTTTAATGTTCTTTGTATTTTTAGAATCCCGGTAGGTTGTTCTCTTCATTTCTACCCATATTTCATGCTAGGGTTCATGTTTAAAAATTTACCCATGCATGAGTTGCTTGTATTTTTATGGATTACGGAGGAATATGAAATTTGAATGTGTGTTAAACATCTTTTCCTAGGTGATTTTCATGAAAAACATTTGTGGGGACCATTTTGCAAAAGTTGTAAAATGTGTGGTAGAAATAAGAAAGAATGGGAAATTTTGGCTTCCATAAGAGAGAAAAGTGTTCGGCTAGGCTTGGGTAAGATAGAAAGTGCATGTGTTTCATTATATGAGCTTAGGGACTAAATCGTAAAAATGTCAAAGGTTAGGGGCAAAACGGTCATCTGGACCGGGGGTGAGAATTAGACTTGTAATGTATAATGTGGGGTATTAATGATGTAAATGTTTTTGTTATAGACCCCGAGGAACAAATTCCGAAGGTCGATCGAGGTAAATGTAAGGTTTCGAAATAACCGAAACACAACTCCGAAACAAATACCAGGTAAGTTTGGATAACACGAGTAAACTTGTAGTATGCGTAATTGTATGATTTATGAACGTATGATAACTACTCATCTTGATAGTATGAATATTCATGAAATACATTCTTAAAAAAGAATTGTGGTTAAAAGTCTCGGTTGAGGTTGAAAAAGGGAATTAGATGGGTAACCGGTAATTACAGGTGAATTGAGATCCTGCATGTGTTGCAGTAAAGATTTAGCCCAGACGGGTAATCCGTTGATCTCAATTATATTAAGGATCTAGCCCAGACGGGTGTTCCTTTGAATGATCAAGCTTCCCGAAGAATATGTGTGCATTATGGATTTAGCCCGGACGGGTAATCCGACTAGGTTCTGATTTAGCCTGGACTGATAATTCAGATCAGATCTCATTAAGAGTATTTTTTGTAATAAGGGATTTAGCCTGGACTGGTAATCCCGACATCACCTTATGAGTTCATAAAATAGGGGATTTAGCCTGGATTGGTAACCCCACCATAAGAAGTGAGGTTCGCGGGAGTGCATATATGGAATGATCATTTGTATGAATTGACGGTTAATGGGTATTCCATCCAGATTTCCTAGAAACTCAACGAGATTAACAAGAGATGTTTGTGTAAATGAGATGTTGAATGATGAGCTCATCTAGTTCATGCTTGATTATGTTACTAACTTATTGATTGAGCGCATGTAATAGGGAACCATTTCATAATTGTTGGTTTCCTTATCTATCATGGATGCATGTTAAATGTTTGGTAAGTCTATTTTCCTGTTATTCGAGCTTACTAAGCATGTAAATGCTTACCCCCTTACTTTTCCATGTTTTTCAGAGCTCAAGGACTCGTAAAGATTAGAAGATGATAGGAGAGTCATCACACTATCAACAAGCCCAACTTTGGTATATAGACATTTCTATTTTTTTCAATGGCATGTATAGGGTTTTTAGTATTTTGTTATATGTGTCATTTGCTTTGACAAATGAAGGAATGTAAAAATATGTTTATTTCTTTGTATATGGCCATGGAAATTGCCTTAATTGAAGTAGGCTATAACCTACGAATCTATGCATGATTTTATTTACATGTGATGGGTTGTTACCAATTGGCAATGAGTCGGTTGAACGAGCCAATTTCAGATGAATTAAAGTGACATGGAAACCCATAAACACTAAATGGGAAATAACCTTTCATGTATGAAACCAATGATATGAGGTTTCCATACAATAAGATTTATCAAAGATTTACAAATGCGTAGTCATGTTTGGTTTCAAAAAAAAATGATAAACATTAAGTATAAATAGTAGAAAGGGTGACCAAAGGCTTGGAAAATAGCCTATTAGGGTCCACATGGTTAGACACATGGGCGTGTGTCTAGGTCGTGTGTGACACACGGTTCCTTCCCATGGGTGTGGGCTATGGCTGTGTATCCCCTGCACTTAAATTCTAAATCAATAGTGCACACGGGTAGGCTGCACGGGCGTGTATACTTGTCATGTCTAAAAGATAGTGTTGTCCACGAGCAGGCAGCACGGGCGTGTGCTATGGCCATGGTGATAATTCAGTGCTGCCCACGGCCGAAGGGCATGGACGTGTCCCAAGCCACACGGGCATGTGTGACCACACAGCCCATCTACACGGGTGTGTGACACTTTAAGGTAAGAAAAATTTTCTAAGGAGCCCAAGGTTTTTCAAATGTGCACGAATTAGTCTAGTACTGCCTCTAAGTACGTTATAGGCCTTGAAGACCTATGTAAGGGACGAGATATTCATGGTTAAAAGGTTTTAAATTTGAGCAAAAATTTGAGATTCCAAATAATGTGATACAATTGTAAAGTCCCGGTAACGCCTCGAACCCTATCCTGACGTCGGATACGAGTGAGGGGTGTTACATTATCAAACCAGGTAGAGCTTGATAGTTTATGTGTCTCTACACAGGTACATCCAGTGAAACACAAGTGAATGAATAATATAGAATGCCTAGCCTACGTCCCTAGCACTACGAACGAACAAGTCAACTATATGGATAACAATTCTAGACCTCAGAATAACCCTATTGTAATACTTACAATGCAGGTTGGAGGAACCATCCCAACTTCTCTTGGGGTGGTCAAGGCAATCAAAGGCCAGAACACCCTTCAGGTTTTCAACAACCACCTTACCAACAGGAGAAAAAGCCAAACCATAAGGAGATGCTTACAAAATTTATTTTGGTGTCAGAAACTCATTTTTAGAATACCGAGACAGCACTTAAAAATTAGCAAGCTTCGATTCAAGGGCTCAGAATTCAAATAGGTCATCTTGTTAAGTTGATCTCTGAACGACCGCAAGGTGGCTTGCCCAAAAATATAGAAACAACCCAAGGGAGCAACTCCATGCCATCACTGTACGTGACAAAGAAGGGTTAGCTGAACCTAAATCTAAAACGAGGCAAGAAGCTGTGGTAAGCAATAGTAAGGTTGAGGTGAGTCATGGTACATAAAAGCTAGTAAGCAAAGAATATAGACCTCATGTGCCATACCCCAATACGACAAGGAAAAACCACATAGACAAACAATTCGATAAATTCCTTAAACTACTTAAAAAATTACATATTAACTTACCGTTTATTGAAGCTTTTTCGCAGATGCCAAACGTAGTTAAATTTTTAAACGAGCTTTTAGCAAACAAATGGAAGTTAGATGAGTCATCGCATGTGGAGTTAAATGCAGTTTGCTGAACTATTTTGCAAAACAGGCTACCCAACAAACTGAAAGATCCAGGGAGTTTTACGATTCCTTGTCTAATTTGTAGTTTGAATATTAATAATGCTTTAGCTGATTTAGGGGCAAGTATTAATGTCATGCCCTACAAGATGTTTAAGCAGCTAGGACTAGGGAAACCCAAACAAACTAGGATGATCATACAATTAGCTGATAAAACTATTAGATTTCCTAGGGGTATCATTGAAGATGTGCTTGTTAAAATTGACAAATTCATATTCCCAGACATGGATGAGGACAGTGACGTACCCTTAATCCTAGGCAGACCCTTTTTAGCAACTGCTAGATCTATCATTGATGTTGGAACAGGTGAACTCACACTTTATGTAGAAGATGACATAATTATTCTCCAAGCTCGTGATTCTGTTAAAATGTCCAGTGATAGAGATGATATTACAAGTCATTTTGATGTGAGTAACATTACAGCTCAACTCTCTGTGTAGGAAATTCCTCAGAAAGACATGATGGAGCCACGGTCAAACTCATTCAATACCAATAGGATGTCTCTTGAAGAACGAAGATTATAGATTGAGGAACTAGATGAATGGCTGACACAAGTTAAGGAGAAACTGAGAATACAAAAGAAACTAAAGTGAAACCATGACAAGCCTACAGATGAAACGAATCAATTTAAGGTTGGGGACAAGGTACTGTTGGATGATACAGACCCTCGTATTACCAATTCTGAGCTTAATAGAGCAATTCCTTTCACGATACTAAATGTTTTCCCATACGGTACATTTGAGGTAACACATAGTGATTTCAGCACTTTCAAGGTAAATAGTACTCGACTCAAACCTTATTTTGATAAAATTGATAGTAGGAAAGAGAAGTTTCGACTCCATGAACCACCATAACCATGCAAATATGAGCGAGTCGAGCTTAGAATCTAAATAAGTGCTTCTCGGGAGGCAACCCGAGCACTAACACCACTAAATAGCTTAGTTTATCTAATTTTCATGTTTTAACTGTAGGTTTTACACCCACATGGCCTGGACATACAGACGTGTCCTTGGTCGTGTGGAAACAAGGCTAAAATTTCCAAAAATTGACATGCACACGGCCTGCGATAAATCCACATGGCCGTGGGAAGTACACGGCCTAGACACACGGGGGTGACCAAGGCCGTGTGAAAACTAGAGCTAAATTTTTAATTTCAAAGCAAGTCAGAGAGCTACACGGGCGAGGCACATGATCGTGTGTTCGAACACACGAGTGGGAGGCCACACGGGCATGGGAGAAGCGAACGACGTAGCACAAGGCCATGCGATATTGCCGTGTGACCCACACGGCAGGGCCACATGGGCGTGTCTAAGGCCGTGTAATGAATGGGCATTAAATTTTTGTGACAAACACAAGCTAAACTCGAGCCAGACGCCCGTGTGGCCCAACACGGGGCCATTACATGACCATATCCCCTTTTAAAATCCCCAAACCTAATTTTTTTTCAATTTTTTCTTCTTCTTCAAAACCTCTGTTCCCCTTCCCCTTCCTCGACCATTGTCCGGCCACTGTCAAAAGAATTCTTTTTCCCCCTTATTCCCTCCTCTCCCTTTTCCCTCGTCGACTGAATCACCCAAGCTCCTATCTCATTTCCTCTTCCACCATCATTCTCCCACACGCACACAAGCGCCAACCAACAGCCCCCTCCCCTCATCGCACACTTCCATCAACCCCAACTGTGCCCACCCCACCCACCATCCAGCCAAGACCTGTACCAACCACCGTCGTTCGTAACTCTATCCATCCCATCCACCGTTGGTCCTTGTTTCTCAATTTTTAGTTTATTTTATTATTATTATTATTATTATCATTATCATTCATTATTAATTAGTGATTATTTTGATTATGTCTTTTATTATTTCTATTGGATTCTCTGTTCTTGATTCATAAATTTTTTCACTATTAATTTTACTTAATTACTAATTTGCTTAGTTTTTAATACAAGTCTGGATAGTATTTTAGTTATTTGAGTTCTTTGATTTATTTGTTTGTGTCTTCCTTTATTTTAGATATATATTCCTATTAGTTTTTTTATTATCCTTTGCTATCATTCTATTTACTTAGTCTAATCGATTGAGATGAATTTCGATGATTATTTCGTATTCGTCTGCTTATTGTGATGATTAGTCCAAAATTGTGTGATTCCCTTCTTACAGGTTCTCTATGAAGAACACACGAGGCAAATCCAAAGTTGCTATTCCCACTTCAAAAAATAGGAAAGGGCCTAGTGCGACCTTTTCAAGCGCCTCTGCCGAAGTGCGCCATCCTCTTCTACGCTTCTCGTTAGACTCGCAAGACGATTTATTCCAACTCCTCTGCGTACGACCATTGGGAGTGGGCCGCTGTATCGATTGGTCTGTTTTGGAGTAAGTCCACCTCAGCGTCTTTGTTCGAGCCCATCTCGCCATAGCTCCATGGGATCGATTTTTCCAGATTGTAGAGCCCATTTACATGGAGTTGACTCTAAAGTTTTGCACCATATTCCATCTTCAGCATGTGATGTCCACCCACAATGAGGATAGCACTATTACATTTTGACTTGGTGGCCTCGTACGACACATGAGTGTACTAGAGTTTAGAGCTGCTTTGTGCCTATAAATAGAGGAGTTTATGGCCTCTAAGGACTTTCTCCACCTCCACCGTCATATTCACTACTCACCCTCCTGCTGTTGGACGGATCTTACGGTGAGTCAGATTCCCTACGATGCGAGTCGCTCCAAGGCGACTTCTCTCCCTCTAGCACTATGATATATCCATGCCATCTTGGCTCACACCTTGACTGGGAGGTGAGAGAGTACAGGAGTCGTGAGCACTACTGACTCCTATTTTTCATAGAGCATGGCCACTGGTCATGTTTTCGACTTGGCTTATTTCATCGCTCTCGCTTTCAGACACTAGACAGACCGTCATAGGCGGGGTCCCATTTGTTTGTCACTCGCCTAGCTCGCCATTTTGGTCTCTTCGACACACCGGAGATGTCATCCACACTTACCCTTGTTGGCCAAATGTCCCCTCAGGGCATCTTGAGCATGATTCACATGAGGATGATAGAGCGGCGTCATGGAGTGGACCTTCCTCAGCATCGATTGTTCCAGTTTGACGCTCACAATGAGCCCGGAGATATTACCGATAATGTTCCTCCGAGTCATAGACCTGTTCAGTCTGCTGCCACCTTGGTAGACCTCTCTGAGCGATTCACACACTTTGAGCGGTATTGCACTCAGTAGTTCAACAGCTCTGCTCAGTGATTTAACAGTATAGAGGCGACCCTGCAGCAGATCTGCCAGCATTTCCACATTTCGCCTCCAGCACCCCCAACTCACGATGCATCTGATAATGAGGACCTTTGAGTCCACTTATGTTATTTTTATTTTTTATTTCTATTTTTTACTTTTATTTTTATTATGTTGCTTTTAGAGACTCATTTTTTTTATTTTGAACTAATTTTATCTTTATGGCTTTTATCGAGTAACCTTCTAATCTTCTTCAACAGCTTTGTTTCATTTTCTTTAGTTGCTCAGAATCATGCACTAAAATTCACTTTGCCTACATCTCAGTTCTTCACTATTCTGGGATTTTTCATCCAATTTTTAAGGCAGTTTCAATTTTCTCCCTCTCTTATGATATCCTGTTTATATTGTTATTATCCATCTTTTTACATTGATGACAATGTACATCTTAAGTGTGGGAAGGTTAATGTATTATTATTTGAAAATCCCTGAATTATATCTTGTCATCAAATAATTTTCACATATTACTATTAGAGTGAATTTTGATTGATTTATGATTTTTATTGATATGCTTTGGGTTAAATTCATAGGTAATTGTGCATTGATTGTTTAAACTTTAAGACATTAGAGAATCAAGCATGATAAGTGACTTTTGAGAATTAAAATTGCTAGGTTGTTTCCCTGAATTGAGGTATTATCTTGAAATTTTAAGTTTACAGGATTGACATAAAAAACCCATAATTTTTGTGAGATTTTAAGCCTTTAGAGCATTCATTTTTCTTACTTTGATTGATAGTTATGAGTGAGTCAATACTGATCTGTTATTCTAGAACTTGCATCGATTATACATGTCGAAACCACACATTTGATTTGATATACTAAGATGATAAAGGCACTTAGGTGTTAACCCACTCACTCCATAAAAAGCCTACCCACATAATTAATCCTTAGTGAACCCCTTTGAGCCTTAAACACCATTTCTTGATATTTTCCCATTAAATGTTAACGCACAACTTAAACCTTTTTGATTCGTTAAGAATCTCTCCCTTTTTATTGACTCCTTTTTTATCGAGATTTGATTTGATTAGTTACCTAGTTATTTTCGTCTATTTCAGTTGCTGAATTATTTCTTATTATGTACTTTCTATTATTATTCTTGTTCTTAAAAAATGTATATTTATTTACTCATGTAATTACATATTGTTATCCTTTCGTAATAAGCTTGGACAAGTTAAAGTTATTATTTTGAGAAAAAAGCTCACTTCTTTAGTTTTGGATAGTTTTTATTTTGGCACTTGCTTGTAATTCAGTAATTAGCTTTATTTTTCTAAGGTGGGTAATTTATTAAATTGATCTCGGTTCTAACTCTCTTTTTTAGCCTTTATACACACATTTAACCCAAGCCTCATTACAACCCTGCTAAAGACCTTTTGATTTGTGTATCATCTCATTTATAGTGGTGGAGATTTAATTTTCATGCAAGCCTATGGTAATAGATTTTCATGTTTGACTAATGAGTGATTAATTTTTGAACCTTAAACACTTTGAGTGATTTGATTGAATCTTTAGTGAGGATGTCAACTCTTGTTGATTTGGAATTAAAGGTAATTATTTAGATAAAGGGAAATACCTATGATTTTATGATTAAAATGCTCAACTTGGACTGTTTGAAACTTTGATGTTCTTTTAGTTGAATTCTCAATGTATGATTATTGGAGAATTATTTCGAAACATTATTGATAAGAATTATAAGTTGAAAAGAATACATTTTAATTATATCAATGTAGGACAAACAAATGCTTAAGTGTGGGGATACTTGATAAACCTCAAAAGTAACATATTTTAATCTCATGCTTGGCATATTTTTGGATGATTTTTCATAAGATTTAGTGGACTTGATGCTCCTAATCCTTTAATTTCATGTTTTATATCAACATGAGCATAGGAAAGCAAAAAGTGCAAGAAAAAGGCCAAAAACGGACAAAATGGGTTTATTTCAGTGCTTCACACGGCCTAGACACTTCCACACGAGTAATCCACATGCCCGTGTGATACACATGGGTAGGCCACACGCCCGTGTGTCATGGCCGTGTCGACTTAAAACCATGTCAGAATTACACACGGCCTGAGCACTATCACACGGGCGTGCCACAGGGCCGTGTCCCTGTCGAGACCTATTTTAATTCTACTAAAAAAAGGCTAATTTTGGGCTATTTTGGCATTCCAAAGTCTATTTAAATATACGAGAAGAGGACCAAAGAGGACACGCAGAGTAGAACATAGGAATTACTCGAAGAACGCCAACGGATTCAGCTCGGAAGCAGGATCTCCTTCAAGACTGAAGATCTCCTTTCAATCTCTCTTGAAGTTTTTGGGTTTCTTGATGTTTTGTTGTTTTCCTATTTTTGAGATGTTTTCCTACTACAATATGAACTAAACTCCCTAATTACCTAGAGAGGATGAAACCTAAGACGGATCTTATTATTTAATATTTTGAATTTAATGATAAATACTTGTCCTTAATTATGTTTTCTTAATTCCTTTTTTAATATTTTCATGATATTAATTCAAGTTGATGTGCTTATTCAGTGGAGAAAAAGTCCCTGTTTAAGAGTAGATCTCACATAATTAAGCGGAATTGCATGCAATCCTAGAGATAGGACAACATAAATCTGCCGGATTAGAGTCAAATCTAATAAAGAAATCCATAGATCGAGTTAATGCAACGATAGGGATTTTAATTAGAAAGAGATTTCAATTAATCAACCTAGAGTCAGTTGTTCTTATTCTCAAAAGAGATATTAACATAATTTAGGAATTTCTACGGATCAAGACAAGTGAATAAATCGTTAGAATTAGAATCTAAATAATAAATGAAGTCTAGGTGGATTCTTCCTTGGGTATTGTCTTTATTATTGGTTTATTCGATTATTCTCTTCACTCTCTGTTGCGTTCATTAGTTAATTAGTTTAGTTAAATTTAGAATAAAACAAATCCCTTATATTTTAGGTTAAACTAGAAATGGCTTTATGTTGTCCACACAGGCAGACACACGGACGTGTGTCTAGACCGTGTGTGACACACGGCCTGATACATAGGCCTGTGGTTAGGCCGTGTGTCCCCTGCACCTTAAATTTTGAGAAACATAATGCTCAGAATTGAGCACACGGCCAGAGACACGGGCATGTTCTCAGCCGTGTGTGCTACATGGCCTAGAACACGAGCGTGTGTCTTGGCTGTGTGAAACTTGCACCTAATTTCGAAAGATTTTAATTAGCCACACGGCCTAACACACGGGCGTGTGGCATGACCGTATACACAAGTCAGAGAGTTACATGGGTACGAACACGGCTCGCAATATGGGAGTGTCCCAAGGTCTCACAAGAGTGTCCTTTAGACCATACGGGCGTGTGAGCCCTGTAACTTAGAAAATTTTTGAAATGTAACAAAAAATTCTTAGAGTTTTCGATTAAGTCCCGACTTGATCCTAATGCTTGTATTGGGCCTCAAGGGTCCATTTAAGGGATGATATGAATAATCTCGGTTAATAAATAGTAATTTATGTGAATTATAAGAAAAATATTTTGAAAATTTTGGTAATGCTCCGTAACCTTATTCCGGCGACGTACACGAGTTAGGGGTATTACAGTTTAGGTTCATTTAAGGAATTATTAATGAAAATTGAAAGATTCCCTAGTATGCTACGATGAAGCGAAAAAAATAAGGTGTGGGTATTAAACTCATAAAATTGTTTGAAAATGTTAAAAATCATGTTAGATTTGATAAATTAGCTAGTTGATTGGGTTGTCTTAATAGCCAAATTATTGATTTTGTAAGTGGCCTAACCAAGTATGTTTCGAGCCTTAAAAGATTGACATATTGGCAAAATTTCTAGTCTGATAGTATGAATGTTTGATTGAGTTTGTAATTGCATATTTGAGTTATGAGATATGAGAATGTTTGATTGAATTTTATAATGTGTTGAGATATTAAGCTTATGTATGATTTAAACGCATGAGATATTTGTTATATTGTGTACTAAAAAGGGTGCTATTTATGCACACTAAAAATCCGTAAAGTATGTGAAATTGAAAGATATTGATTGATACCAACACAATGGTAATTTGAAAGATTGGAACACTGTTTCCATTAACTAAAAGTCTGTGATTATTGAGCATGCCAAATGAATGTGAAAAGTATTGAGATATGATTATGTATGAGATTGTGTAAAATGTTGTATATGCATTGGGTTGGGATTTTGTGGTTGATGGAAGAGTTCCGTGGAGTACCGGTGGCATATTAAGTATGCATTATTCGTAGTCAGTGCACTGCACCTGGAGTAACAAGGGGATTGGTGATTTTATTGCATATTATTTGTTATTGGAAAATATATCGCACTATTTGATATCGGCATATTTTCTGCATTATTGATTATTCGGTGGTTTTACCACATCGAGCTGTGCTCATAATGTTTCGGAGTTTGGCAGACGGGTTCTGGGGAAACTCGTGGTGTGTAGCAGATGGCATGGGTGGAACCTTTTTGAATTGCATCATGTGTACGATATATTTGAATGTTATTGATTTACGCTACGTATTGTATTTTGTTGAATTGAATGGTATCGAAATTAATGATTGTTACTCGAATGAATGATGACCTATGCTCATACACTTTTTGACATCAATTTGATAATAACTACGTAATGACATGAAATTCCTATGATGATTCTGTTTTCTTCTGTTAAAGCTAATATGTTTTACTGTATTTGATGTTTTTGCCCGTTTAAATAATTAATCGACTCACACTGAGCTTTTCTAAGCTCACCCCCAATAGTGTTTAACTTTTCAGGTAAACCTCAAAATTAGGACCAAACTCAGCATTCAGAGAATCAACTTGGACATCGGATTATTATTATTTTAATTAAGTATTATTAAGTATTTATTGGTTTTGGCTTGTAGTTTTTAATTATTTCTTGTCTGTGGCTTGGTAACTTTTCCTTTTGGGATTTTTGCATGCTTGAATTACTCAAGCAGAATAATTGGATAATGCATGATATCAGGCTTAAGTAAAATTTGATATTGTTCCCTAGTTTCCACTACATTACAAAGGAATTTTTAAAAAAAAAACAAACCGATAAGGCAACTAATTTTCCAAAATGACTTGAAAAATGGATTTTCTGCTGCATTAGTTTAACTTAGAGTTTTTTTTTTAAAGAAGATCGATAAGCAAACATTTTTTTCTAAAACAATATTGTCAACAATAAAATGAATCCTAAGCATACATGACCTAATGGATGAATTTTGTTAAGCAAACTCAAAGTGCAACTACAGTTTTCTCTAAAATGAGTTTATTTAAAGTCTGAAAAAGTAACGTAAGTTAGCTTAGCCATTTCGGTGGCTAATGTAGCCTTCTCAATCTAGCAATAATGTCTAAGCTGGGTTTGGGAGGTTACAGGCTCATTCTGACATTAAAACATAGAAATCAACCCAATTGCTTAATCTACTCACTGACCCTAAACACAAATCTCAAAACTTCTAACCCTAAATTTCAGGGTGTTACAGGATTAGTAATTATTTATTGTAATTGGCTTGATAACAATTTTTCCCAAACTACAACCTCTTGGGTATGATCCTCAAAATACTTACCAAGTGTTTCGTTGTAAACAAATTATATTACAATCTGACCCCTATACTTGCAAATACTGCCTCAAATCTATATATTTATTTGCAGTATTCACACTCTAGACGTTAGTATGTCCAGAGGCGGTCAAGTTGTTGACTCTGTTTTCAGGGATTGCAAAGGTGATAATTGTTATTGAATCGATTACTTATAAATAATATTAGTTAAAAGACGAACGAGTTAAATAGTGTGCTAGTTTTATTAATTTATTATTTCAGCTTAATTTCCATTTTTCATGTAACATTTTGATTTTTGGATTTATTCACGGTTTTCAATATTTTGTAAAGATTTTAAAAATTTTGTATTTGGATGTGAAGCCCACGGTTTATTGGGCCTTACCGAATTGTTAAGCGGGTTGGACCAGTGGCTTATCAGTTAGAGTTACCACCAGAACTGCATCGTATCCACGACATTTTCCATGTATCCATGCTGAGGCGATATCGATCTGACCCAACTCATATCATACCAGTTGTGGAAATTGAGGTACAGTCAGATTTAACTTTCGAGGAGGAACCTGTGCAAATACTTGATCGTGACGTCAAGGTGTTGAGAAGGAAATCAGTTCCACTGGTGAAAGTACTTTGGAGGAACCATGGCAAAGAAGAAGCTACTTGGGAGACTGAGGAGGCTATGCGTCAACAGTACCCTCAACTGTTCTGATAAGGTAAAATTTCGAGGTCGAAATTTCTTTACGGAGGGTAGAGTTGTAACATCCTGATTTTCGGATTTATTCGCGATTTTCAATATTTTGTAAAGATTTTAAAAATTTTGTATTTGGATGTGAAATTAATATTTTGAGTAGGTAAATGGGCTTATAGAAGGCCCATGTGTTGGCCAAAACCCGGTTGAATTTTTGAATTTTGGACTTAGGAGTCAGGGGTTCTGGCTAGGTGGCCCTTGTATAGAGATATGGGCAATTGCATCACAAAAAGAGCCTTAGTAAAGTGGCAAGGGTGACGCCACTAGGCTCCTAAAAAGCTGGCGTGTGGAGCATTGGGGAAAGCATGGGATCGATTCCCTGTGTTGACAAATAGATGCATTTATTTTTAAGTGCTGGAGGGGTAAGTGTTGGAGTCCATGTGGATTCTGCTAGAGGAGAGTTTGAATCAGTCTAAATGCTTGGATTAAGGAGTGATAAGGGGAGAGATTTAAGGGATTGTGAGAGAGGCTAGGAGTTGGCCGAATGTTGGGAATTGAAGAGGGAAAAATCGGCAGAGGGTTGTGAGGTTAGTATTTCGGTACCTAGGGTTTTGAGTGGTGTCGTTCTCTTCTGCTCAGACATCACAAGGTTTTTATTTTCTCTCTTCTTCCTCTCTAGCCGAAACTACCACTTCCCCTATTCTTCTTTTTCTGTTTTTCTTCTTCAAAACCATTCATCAATTCTGCTGTTCATCAACACTTGTGCCGAAACCACAAAAGCCGAAACCTCAAAAATACATTAGTTGTGCCGATTTCTTCCAAGCCAAATCCTTCGATATTTTTGTGCCTAATAAACAAAAATCATCTTTTCTAAACCCTATATACCTGTCGGTAATTCTACATCAAGGTTATAGCCCCACATTGTCATCTCCTTCATCACCCAAAAGCCGAAAAACCATAGATTTGGGGGCTTATAGCCGAAACTTCAAAACTCCGGGAGTCGAGTTCTACCATCGTTTGAAAGATAAATCTGCATTAGATTGCATGGAGATCAAAAAGGAGTAAGGGGTAAGTGTTCATCATCTCAGATCTGGTCCTATTTTACAAAGTTAGGAAAAGCCGAAGTCCCTAAAATCTAGGGAGGCTGTCGATTTGGGCATGTGGCTCTAAGGGTTTTTAACTGACGTTTTCTGTCAATGATTAGTGTCTTCTTAAGTGTTGGATTGAAGGCGTGGGTTGTTGGAGCAATTGGATTCGGAGCTAGCTATCGATTTTGGCAAAAAGGTAAGGTTTCAAAGGCTTTTAGGGATATGGTTCGATCATGGATAAGTAGGTTGTGGGTTTAGTGATTATGGTTTGTAAATAAGAACTGTGCTAATCAATTTTAGGACATCGGAAGAGATCACAGTAGCAGTCGTCGCGAATCAGGTGTGTACCGAACACCCTTTCTTAGTTCAATTCGGCAAAAGCTGAAATGCCGAAATTCCGGCATTTTATGGGCTTGTGAGTATGCGAATGCTCTCAAGACATAGAGTAATTGTTAGATCTAGCACCGCAAGGTGGTAAGTAAGTTCGTGTGACATCTTAACGTGCTTCGGAAAAAGAGGGCCTCAATGGGCCAAAACTAGGCCCAATGGGCTTACGGACCAATATGGGTAAGAGATGGGCAAATTAGCCTGTTAGTTAGATGGTGGAACCAAACTGCATAAAACTGTTGAAATTACTGAAGTAGCTTGTGTAGTCGCTAAGTTACGAAAATTACCCCTAAAGAGCAAAATTACCGATATACCCCTAGGGTTTAAATTGGCTAAACTGCATGATTGATTAATACTGTATTTTACATGATATGCTTTTATTAATATCTGTTGCATGGGATTGGGGTATTGATGGAGGAAGTATTGAAAGTGGTCCATCCACATACTGGAGGCTTTGCCTCAACTTACTGATATTTGAGCAGCGTTGCTGCAACTGTGGAGTGTAGGGCTGGGTGGGTTGAGATATTCCCCACATGGAGTGTAGGGCTGGTACGGGGGTAGTGTAGCGGTTGGTGGGTTGAGTTGTCTCCCCAGATCGGTTTGCATGCATTACTACTATTGTTACCTATGTTACTGAACTGGGCCTATGGGCCACACTGTTATGTAAAAAGGGCCTAAGGCCTTGCTACTGTATTCTGAAAAGGGCTTCGGTCCACTGTGTACTGTTATCTGAATAGGGCTTAGGCCCAATGGGCTCGAGCTGATTTGTGCTTTGGATGGGTTTCTGTATACACTGAGTTTTCCCAAACTCACCCCTTTCTCTTCCATCCTTACAGGTGAGCCTTAGTTGGTGGACTTGGAGCTGGGCGGGATTCGGAGTGGCCACACGTTTTCTGCAAATTCGTTTTCTTCTGGTGAACTAGATTTTCCATATTTTCGTTTATGGTTTTGGGTTTTTTTTTGTAATAAGGCCGCTTAATTATTTTTATGGTTCGGGTTGTTCCTTTATTATTTAATTCTATTATGATAAAACTGAACTATGATAACTAACGAAATGGATTAGTTCTAGGGTGCGTTTTCAAAAACATTAAGTGATTTTAAAATAACACGAATACAAGTAAGACTTCTGCTAAGCAAACGTTTCCAACCTTAATTATTTTCTTAAGATGGACATAACCAAACGGTTTTCTCAAAATTATACGAGATGTTAGAGTGTAGCAATGGCGGTGTGCATGTCTAGGATTGGATCCGAAGTTTTCCAAACTAAGTAATACGGAATGTTTTGAACGCTTCGATGTGGCGCATCAGATCCGGACATAACATCTAGGCCGGGTTTGGGGTGTTACATTTCATAATTTTTATTATTTTATTATTTTTGTTGTTGATTAAGTAAATTTAATCATGAGTGAAATTAATGATGATTATAGTTGGTTTAAAGACAAGACGTGGGATAATTTATACGATGACATGGAATCAAGTTGGTTAGAATTTATCAACCATATAGTAACTCAATCATATAACATTTAAATTCACTTATTCAACATATCATTACCATTCACAAAATAAATAATCATTTAAATTAATTCACTATCTTAACTTATCATACAATCTATTTATCTACAATACATCCCATTTCAAATTAATGCCAAACATAAATTTTCATTTCATACTTTGAATTCTCAATCCAAATCATATTAAACCATATGAACTTCAATTCCCATATCATATCAATTCATCTTTATACATAATAGATATTGAATGTCAATTAAATATCAATCACTACTTTATTCCATAGTAATAATTCCGAATCACATTTATCGATTATCACAATTTCATATTGGCCCTGCTTTTATAGCCTATTCTCAATATGAATATAAATATCATCTGATCATCATATCAACTCATTTCACAAATAAACATTTCATTTCACATTTTTCTTCCATTTCTTATCGATATACCATCTCAATATCAAATACCACATCTCACATTCAATTTTCCAATTTCATGAAATTAAATGCTCATTCATTATAATCATTTCAATTATGAATTTTTTTTATTTTGTCTCCCTATTAACACGACTTGAACTCAAACAAATACACAAACCCCACCAACACACCAGTTTGGCACCTAGTGCCTTATCGGATAAATCCAAAATAAATAGTTGTGCCCAGCGCTTATCAAATAGTTTGACACCTAGTGTCTCACTGGTATAACTGAAGAAATTTGGCACCCAGTGCCTCATCGACTCATAGTAAAAGTAACCCTAAACTAATCCTATCTTATGGCATGTCAATTATATCCAACTCTACTCGAACAATTAATAGGGTATTCATTACTCAATTTATTATCAATCAACATCTCAGTTCACATATATTTTCATCATTAAATCGTTCATCCATACTCATGACAGCATCAATCATCTCTATATGCGTTTAATTACAAATTTATACACGTCCACATTTTTCATATATATTCAATTTAGTACTTATCACTATCAACTAGTTTAAATCAAATCAACTTAGCTCATTTAATCAAATCATCACTTCATTAAATAAAAAAAAATCTTATTTCAGTCCAATTTAAGGTCAATTCTATAATTATTTTCATTTGCAATTTATCGTATTCAATTTAATTATTTATCTCACCTATTTGTATTGAATCGTAAACAATTAAAATTTTAATTAAACATCATTATAATTATAATTCCAAATACATAACAATTTAACACAAACATACCATATGAACCTAACCTAGTTAATATAACAAAAACAACTCTCTAAGGACTAATCAATAATTTTCTCATTTCCTCGATTTTCTTCAATTTGGTCCAATTTCTGATCTATTTAATAATTCGATTCAATTTATTAATTCCAAACATCTTATACCATCCTATTGTAAGTATATATCATTTAATTTTATTATTTGAATGCCCCCAAAAATTTTGCATTTTATTCAATTTAGTCCCTAAAACCAAACTTATCATATCTTCCGAATTTGAACTTTAAATTTTAAACTCACTTCAATTATGTCCATATGAAACATCCTATTATCACAATTTGTATAAATTTCATACCAATTTCAATATATTCACAATTTAGTCCCTAACTCAAAATTAACAAAATATACTTACCAAATTAATCCTATTTCATTTTTAAGCTTCAAAATCTACCATAAGCATTCAAAAACTTCAAATTTCATCAATGGAAAAATTTTAAAACTTTAAAAATTTTGAAAACAGAGATACAAGTTAGCTAGACCTAATTGCAACGATATTACAATCATAAAAATTACGAAAAACAGGCTTCAAAAGGACTTACATGCATGAACACAAGTTTGGTCGAACCTTAGAGAATTCAAAAATGGTGTTTTGGTTTGAATTTCAGCGGTGAAGTAAAAATGATGATGATGACTTTCTAATTTTTATGTTTTAACTTTCTATTATTATTATTTTAACTTAATTTAATTAAAATTTTAATTATAAAATTTCAAATAAACAATTTAATAACTGACCACTTACTATAAATAGGGTAATTTTCCACATAAAACCTTAATTATTAATTAAGCCTTTTAACTAATAGAATTCAATGGTGATTAACTTTTATAATTTTTACGATTTAGTCCTTTTTTCTTAGTTAACTACCAAATCATAAAAGTTACCAAACCAAACTTCAATCCAATTATAAAACAACTCATTTTTCAAAACCACTGATGTGTGCACCACTTGTACCTTGTAACCTAACCAATTAATAAAATCTATCCAACAAAAATTTACCAGTATACAATATCTAACTCATAATTATTAATTAAATATATCTATAGACTCTCTTGTCGAAATAGTGGTCTCGAAACCATTATTTCCAACACCACTTAAAAGTGAATTGTTACAATATCATTGTCAAGAAAAGAAAAATTACTAGTAATAACCTCAGTTAGATTTGTATTTTCCTTATCCTTCATCACATAGGCTCAAGCTAATGCGCAAGAACTTATCCTACTAAAATTTTTCCTCTGTGATCTCTGTACTGAGCTAGATTTAGCTGCCACCTTATATCTATTCTCTTGTTGAAACTTTTGTAGGCTTTTAATTGATTGCTCAGTGCTAAATTCAGACTTAGATAGGCAGTCCTTAACCAGGTGGTCTCTGGATCTACAACCAAAGGAAGTTCCCAATCTCTTCCTACACTCACCACCGTGACTTCTACCACAATAGTCAAATTCACTTTTATCATTCTGGAACTGCCGAAACTTGCCATAGACACAGCTGACCTGTTGAATCCCTCACATTTGTAGCTAATGAACTGTGTATCTTTTCTTGAAGCTAAAAAGGTGTGGTCCTTCGGTTTCTTAAAATTGGATTGATGTAGAGGATTTGATTTGCCTCTTTCCATTCTTTCTTTCTCAAAGTTTTTGCTTCTACCTTTGATAGTTGACTCCATCTTATGGGCCATAGTTGTCATTTCTGTCAGAGTCTTGCATTTAGAAGTTTCCACCAAAGCTTGGATTTCATCTCTAAGTCCCCATTCAAATTTGTCGCACATTTCCTTTTTTTTTCTGGAACATATTTTTAGCATAACAACTAAGTTAGAGGAAATCATGCTCATACTCCACAACATATATTCTTCCTTGCTTCAAATACAAGAAGTCCTTATTCATTTGTTCTACGAACATTTAATTGACATATCTCTCTCTAAACTTATGTAGGAAGAAATCCTAGTCGATCATTGGTTTTGGGGTAACAATAACCAAGTTTTCTCATCTTTGGTAAGCTTCTCCTTCCAATAATGATACAACACATCAAACACTATCTTCATGGTTACATTTTAGTTCCTTAATAACTCTACACAACTAAGACAACCACTGCTCAACTATAGTAGGGCCATCTTTTTTATCACCAAGGAATTCCTTAGTGCCTCTTTTTCGAATTTCTCGAAAATGATCATACTTGAAGGGAGCCGTAGCAGGTACAAGTGGAGCAAGCTGATCCGGGTGAACCACCTCAAGTTGTGCTTAAGAAGAGTGTTGTGATTGTTGGCCTTATTCATTTCCCATGAATTGGTCAAACGATAGAGGCATCATTGCAAATAACATATTTCTAAATGCATTTTCTACATTTTATGTGTTGTTATTGTTGATCGTGGTAATCTATTCTTGGGTGGGGACATGACTTTCCATCTCCTCACTAATGCATTTTCTAGAGTTATCATACATTTTCTTTACTAATTACAAAAGAAGTGTTATCTTAATACAAAACATTAGAGACTAAGCCAAAGGTGTACTATGCATGATAGGGATGGGACATTACCTTCGATTTTTTTTAAATCGGATAAACCTTGGCTTTAATACCAAACATGTAACACTCTAAACCTAATCCTTAATGAGAATTTAGGAATGATGCGTCACTACCTTAAAATCATTACCTTTAAAACTTTAAATGGCCTAAACCAATTTAAAATCATTTACATTGGTATAAAATATAAATTATTTATCATTCAAGGATAAATAAGATAGTACCCCTTGAAAACCATAAAAACTTCACTAAAATTTCATTAGAATCATAGGTTCATGATCACGAGTTTAGATACAAAATACATTTTTCAAAATGTAAATGTCTTGACACCAACCCCATGTCCTGCATAATACAAAATGTAAGAAGTCTCATGGCGATGATAGTCTTTTGGCGTAGCATTCAGGGATTCATTTACTTCGTCAACAGGCTTGAGAAGGAAAGGTACTAGGTAAGTTCAAAGAACTTAATGAGTTCCAAAGGAAAAAATTGCAATAGTCACATATCATTCAAGTAAATCTTTCAATCTTAGTACAGTCATAGTTCGCCAGATGGCGAGTACCAAACACAAACAGACTGTACGCAAAACACTACTCCTTTGGCATGTACACTATGCCCATGCAATCATACAGACCACCTTCTTCATGTTAACCACAACCCTAGTTCATATTCAGAGTCATATCATTCGTTCATTCGTTTTCCTTTTTGTCATGATTTGTTAATCTGGTTTGCAATCATACTTTTCCCACCAGAGGCTACACAACCATTTTCATGTATCACGATCTGCCATTTCAATGCTCATTTAATTGAAGGCAATGCCATGAATTCATCTTCATGTTTTAAAACATAGTATTCATTTTAGAAACAAGGGGTAATGGTGTAAACAGGAAGAAAGGTTTTTACATCTTTAACATGGATAGACCAAACCAGACTAATAACAACAAGCATCCATCACTCTTGCACAAATATTTCATCTTCACAGAATATCAATGCATTACCCACACATGAAGTAATAAGAAACTCACTAGAGAGTGCATCAACTTCAAATAGCAAGACTCTTGCCCTTATTGCAAGAACCTTCAAGAGTGTATTGAGCTATAATATAAATGTTAAACTTATCAGACTGTATACTAGAAAACTAAACAAACTTGTAAGTAACATCAGTACAAAACCAAAATTTAGGACGTGCCCTTCCTTACACTCAAAACTAACAATAAAGTATGCAGCTCAAAGCTCACATAAATAACCATGAAATAAGTTAAGGTTCATCGATATTTACCAGGTGCTAAAACAACGAAGGAGTTAGCTGAATATAGCAAACCCAAATCTTCATGCAGACTTCTTGTCTAAGGTTTTTCCTAGATAAAACTATAGAGAAAGTTTAAAAAGAAAGTATGGGTGCAAAAAAAAACATAAAATTTGCTCAAGGAACCAATACCAACCTTATGCAACTATACACGGAAGCTAGGTTTATTAGATAAGTCTGATTATCCCACTAAACTCCCTTGATTCCTGCGACTAAGTACTTTTTCTCTCATCATAAATGTGAGTCTTATCGACTACAGTAACTTAGTTCTATTTTAACCAATTATCATTTGTCTAATTAAAATTTTCAACCAGAGTAATAATATAATAATTAAATAATAAATAGTTCTTCAACTAAAGACTTAACATAATTATCTATCAATTAGGATGGCATCTACAGGGGCGTCCGCCAAACCACCAAGCTCACCCAATGCAGACTTCGCCCAAAGGCGCATTCACATACTTACATAATTAGTCATCATTAATACCTTACCTACTCAGATCTCGCTCTAAACACCATACTTCGATGAACAGTATTCGAACATTAGGACTTCACCGGGCGGGATGTTACAAGATATTTCTAGATGAGCGGTTGACCTTAAAAAAAGTAACTACATTCTTCACTATAGGTTCAACCTAATCTACCTAATAGTATTACTAACATCCTTTTGTAATGCCTAAAAAACATTTTTTAGAATAGTAGATGAAAATGTATTTGCTACCACATGATTTTTCTCATCTTGACCTCGTAATCTAGGTTGCGACCTCACCAGCTTCCACGTCATGACATTACTCATAGTTGGATTGTCTCCCAAGATCATGTGTCTCAACATGTCGACTTTTTCAATCTTCACACTACAATATTGGCCATGAGGCTTATCCCTTCATATCTCCATAGGTGATATGGTTGTGACCATAATTCTTTCCTAGTCATGACTATGTCCATGGTCACCAACTAGCTTGGTAAGTCAACCTGTAATGTTGCAACTATAGATCTTCCCATATTGTGACGTAGATCCCTTTTCAGCCACCTTGAGTGTCCTTGGACTTTTTTTTCAACTACATAACCATTATTCATTAGGCTAAGTATCAATTATAACCTAAAAATGCAAAACACTCTAAAAACATAAAATTTATCAACAAAACAATAATTATGACACATGCATTGACTAAACAACTAAATGACTCGATTTTATTCCAAAAAAAAAAGTTAAAACAAGTATGAAAAAGCACAAGTTAGGAATATCATTTTACCACACATAAAAAAGCTTACAAGAAAGAAAGCTCAACAATTCCTTGGAATTGTTAACTATATGAGTGAGTTTATGACAAATCTTGCAAAGATTTCCAATCCCCTCAAATAATTGCTAAATAAATATTCTCAATTTTGTTGTTCACTCAAGCACTAAAAGTTAGTAAAAACACACAAAGACGTGTGAACAATAATTACAACCTTATATATTCCCTCAAGAGAGTATAGTCCTAAAAGATTATCCAAACAGATGCAAGTAACGAATATTGATTGTCGTATTCCTTGAAGAAATGAATGGAAAATGATATATTTGTGAGCACAATAGTGGACTTTTTAAAGATTCATAAATCCTCTATCACTTCTTTTTCAAAGAACTAGTTGTGAAGTCTAATTGGATGCCATTTTATTATAAAATTTGATATGGTAGCCTTTAGTTAAATGCTCAACTTCAAGAAGAAAGACTATATAATACTTAATTATTAAGATAGGTAGAATCACTTACTTAGTGCCATTTCTTCAAGCATATAAAAGGAAAGGATAACATCATTTTAGACATACTATTAAGCATTGTTCATGTTAATAATAGGCTTTGGTAGGCTAAGAGTCGTGCGAAAAAAAAAGGTGGTCTATGTTGGCTTGGAACATTATGCAACAATCGAAAGGAATAGAGGGCCTTAGCTGTTACAATGTTATAATTTTTAATATCCTGCTCTTTGTCTAGAAGATTTGGTAACTTCTACTGTAACGCCTGATTTTCAATGGTACTAAAAAATGTGATTTTGGGGCCTCATTACTATAAACAAAGTCCATAAATATAAAATAGGAATAGTTACGAAGTTAACATGAAAATGTAACTCCCCTAACCTCTCTCCATCGTTGGATTAGGGTTTCAGGCATTAGTAACATGTCATACAATTAATCAATCATAATTACACACATATATACTAGCCATTAACAATATAATATACAGGGGCAGGTCACAAACAATCAGATCATATCATACTAGAATATTATACAATCGAATAATGATGTATGCTATGCATTGCTAAACGTGGTCTTCTATTGTCTACACTCTTATCATTATTTAACCCTTCTTGAATGTCAAAATTTGGATACATACAAAATTATTCCAATTATTAGCATCAAAGCATTAGTCCATACTCCATCTACGATTATCATTTTAATTTATCTTCGATGATGTTAGTGGAATGTACTTAATTTAGGATTATTGATCCACCCTAATACAGAATAAAAATTACTCTTACAGCCCCTATTTCGAGTTTTCGGGACCTTAAAAGTAGTTTAAAAATAGGCAAGGACTAATTTGAAACAATTTTGGAAGTTTAGTAAATAATTATAAAAATTTTGATTTTACAGGTTACACACCTGTGTGGCCAGGCCATGTGCCTCACATGGCCGAGACACACGCCTGTATGGCTAGGCTGTGTAACTCTTTGACTGGGGTCACAAGTCTATGTGTGTTGCCCGTGTTTGACATACGCTCGTGTGGCCAGGCTGTGTGCACCTAAAAGTACTTTAAAACTCAAGTTTACCATTTCCTACTTACTTGGGCACTAAGCAACTCAATTACCAATCATTTAACCTATTCAAAACATGATTAAACATGCCCAAAATACACCAAATTCATCACTTAATATGCCTAACCAACGTACCCTCATTGGTGCCACATTTTATATGTTCAAATACATCAACAACACATCAAACATTCAAGACTTTCATTCGTATTAGATTTACCATATTTGAACTAACTTTCAACTTCTAAAGTTACCAAATTTGAAGTTAAGTACATACCAAGCATTATGCTAAGCTAACAAACTTTAAACTATCATACACCAAAATATAAACTAGGCTAACATACCCACATAGCCTCAACCACAACCATATACACATTTTAACCATCATTTCACTAGAAACTAGGATAACAACACCTTATAAACAATATCAACAAAAGACTCCCTAGTTACATGCCATTACAAAATAAGAAATCACCACACTTGAGCTCGGGATTTGTGATTTGATACTGAGTCAGCGATAATTCGAATAGTACCTAGCTTGTGCACGGAAAACAAAACCGTATGCTGAGTAAAACTCAATGGTATTTCTATAATCCGAATAATATAAACTTGATATAAGTATGTAACATGCAATATGAAACAAGTAAGCCATGTTCATATGCTTTAATTCAATAGTATAATTTTTGCATATTCATTATTCACATGTACTAAGATTTCACATGTTCAAATGTATAAGTATATATTAATGGCATTTTATTTAACATTTGAATACATCATCTCATGCAATGGCATGATTCATATCTTTAATCAATACTTCAATTCATTCAAGTTTCACATCTCAATTCATCATTTCATATCTCATTTCTCATATCATAATCATTTCTCATATTTTCCATTTCAATATTTTCTCGCTTCATACTCATTTATCATATTTTCCATTTCAATATCAATCACATAAATTATTATTTTAGTTTCCCCTATTAATACGACATAGACTCGAATGGATACACGGATCCAACCAACACACCAGTTTGGCACCCAATGCCTCATTGGATAAATCTGAAGTAATAACTGCGCCTAGCATTATATAAATTGACGCCCAGTGTCTTATCGGTTAAATTGAAGCAAATTGGAACCAGTGCCTTATTGACTCGAGGTCGAAGTAATCCCTGAACTCTTCCTATCCTATAGAATGTCATCTATATCCAACTAAGCCCGATATAATTAATAGGGATTCATTTCACTTTTCAATACAACCAATGTATCAACTTCATGAATGTATATCATCACATATAATCATATATTCAATTTCATAATAATCACATTTTTCTCAATACATATATAATCATAATCAATATATTTCATAATATACAAAATCAATCCATTTCATTTCAATTATGAATTTAATTTAATCCCAAAGTACCAAAGTACTCACCTCAAATGCTTACCATATGCAAACAATTATATATGTAATAATCTACTATTTAATTTGGATTATAGAAACCCAAACTGTGATTTTAGAGCTATTTGACATTGATTTTATCCTTCCCCTTTTTACTCGAAGATTCCGATATGACATTAGCTACGAAATAAAACAATTAAATCACATTAATGTTACATATTTCAATTTCACATTAAATTTCAATTTTCACACTATATTTTGCTTATTCTTCAATTTAATCCCTAAATCGAGAATAGTTTTAACCTTTACAATTAACTTTATATTTTTATATTAATTTCACTCTAGACCACATTTAGCTTTCTCTTTTCCAATTCAACCTCTTAATTTCAAATTTTTCATAATTTAGTCTCTATTGCTCAAAATCAACAATTAATTCCACAATTTAATCCTTTTCCATTTCTAACTTAAAAATCTATTTATTTAATCCCTAATACTTAAACTATTCAATAATGTCAACATCTAAAATCTTGAACAATACTAAAAATTACAATATGGGTCGGGTAACCCTAAGTACTGTGATTCCAAAAATATAAAAATTACAAGTGTAAGAACTAAATTACACTAACCAATTCGAATTTGAGCTTCAAACCCCCAAGTGCCATGAACTTCTTCTCTTTTTCTTTCTTTCTTTTCTTTTTCTTTGTTTTCTAATTTGCAAACATTTCATCTCTTTCTTTCCACTTTCTTTCTATTTCATTGAATTTGTTTTCAATTTATTATTATTAACTTTATAAAATAACATATATAAATTATATATACATGCATTTACACTTAACCATATTCGGCCACCTATACACAACCATTTATTAAATGGCTTAATTGTTACTTTAGCCCCTTTTAGTTTATTTCAATTTATAATTCAACTTTTATCCTTTACGCGATTTAGTCCCTGAACCTTAATAGTTCCTAATTTCAAAAAATTCACTAATCCAAAAATTAATTAGCTACTCTGGTTAACGAAAATGGAGTCTCGAAAATACACTTTCTAACACCTCTGACTATTGGGTCATCACAAAAAATATGCTAAAGAATAGTTAAGTAATTTCATTGATAAAATAGTTAATTAAAGCTCAGGAACTAAATTGTAAAAGTCCAATCGTTGTAGAATTTGAGTTAACAAAAGGCTTGAGGACCTAGATAACAATTAATCAAAGAGGCTAAAATAGTTATTAAACCATTTTGAAACAAGGATAGTGGATGATGATGGTGTCTACCATTATTTTTAATTAGTGATGATTAAAGTAAAATAAATTACAATTAAGCTAATTAATTAAGGTTAAACATGGTATATATACTAAAGAAAGTGGAAAAAAAAAGATGAAAAACCATTATCATCTTCTCATTCATCGTCCATGGAAGAAGAAACCATTTAAGTTGAGCTTACACTTTCAACTATCAATTAGGTATGAAAACTAATCCATTTTCTTGTAATTTTTATATATTTATGATTATGAAAGCTTGATTTTGCTAGCTCATATATCAATTTGATCAATTTTTGAATTTTTAGTAGGTTTTCATTGTTGATAAATTGATGAAACAAGTTTGAAATTTAAAGAAATTGAGTTTATATCACGAAAAGGATTAAATTGTAAAGTTGGTTAAGCTTGTTTGTTAGCTTTGTAACATTATGGACCAAATTGAATAAATCTAAAACTTGTCATGTAGGGTCCCCAATGAAAGAATTTGAAATTGAATTTTGATTAGGAGCTAGGAATAGAAAGATATGCTTATCCTAAGTTTACAGACTAAATTGGATAAAATGCAAAATATTTGTATAATAAAAAGAGATTGTTTTGAATCATGCATGTCATGGCATTGCGCAGAATAAGCATTGAGAAACCTGCTCATTTATGTTTTGAAAGGTAAGTTCTTATGGAACTGACTATCCTTCCTTGTTTAATAAGTTTGCTAGTGTTATTTATATTTTTATCCCTGTTTGAACATAAATGAAATGTTGGTGGAAATTGGTATACATGGCTAGTAAATAAGATTGAATTGAATGAAACGAGATAACTGTTTGATGTTATATCTATTGATTGTAACTAGAAGAATAAAACATATCTTAAAATGTATCCTTAAATGTATGTGTGATTCATGTCCAGATTCAATCGACGAAATTCAAAAAAATTGACAAGTGATAGTTACAAGTTATGAATGATTGAAATTCAGAAATTTACATGTGATAGTTACATGTTATGAATATGCAAGTATGAATGATTGATACCCATGTGAACTTAATAAAAATGTTAGGATATAGTTGGCATGCTAATAGGGTCATAAGAGCACTTTTGTATGGGATAGTTGATGATATAGAGATTATGACAGTTTATTTTGAGATCCAACATCTATTGTGGATCATTGAGTATTCTTTGCCTTCATAGAGACCTTAGTGTGGTGGAGGGATGTATATGAATATGTGTAAACATTTTATGCCTATGAGCTTTACACTTTGGTGCATTTGTGTAGTGTAGTTTATGCTCATTCAAGCTATCTTGGTGTGGTGTAGTTCACCCGCGTGTCCAAGTCTCTTTTACTAGGGTTCTATTGGGCAAAATATTGAAAGTGGATCTTAAAATTGAAAAAAAGGGAAACAAACCAAATTTGATATGTTATAATGATATGTGACTCAAATTAAAATGGTATGAACTTGTGAAATAATGATAGTATATGGAATAGTAATAATCTTATCTGGTTTGGTACGAATTTTTGATGTTTTGGATATGTTATAATGCCTAACAGCTATGTGTACCTATGCCTATTATGCTCACTTTTTTGTGACACTATGTGATATGTTCTAGTCAAATGTGTGCCTAATCTTTGGTAGTAACATGCTCACCTATGAGCAAGGTAAGTGTTGTAAATTTCATTTGAACATACAAAGCATTAAATGCTTACCTATGAGCAAGGTAAGTGTTGTAAATTCCATTTGAACATACTAAGCATTAATCTGCAAAACTCACCAAGCTGGATAAATGTGAATAACATACTATCAACAAGATGGTAGAATTATGTTCATTCTGAGTCCAAATATCATGGCATGTATATAGGGTTTTTATTATGTAAATTATCATATCTACTTATGAATGTCAATGTTGTATTTGTGGCTAAGGTTTAGTTTGTATGTTAAGCTTGATATATGGCCTAGTTTGTGCTTAGTTTTGATAATATTTGATGTCATTTGGATTCATGATTTCAAGCTTGCGTAAGCCTTAAATGTTACATATTATAAAGTGAAGTAACTTGGTATGTTAAGGTTGATGAATGTCTTGGATATGCCTAGATTTTGATCATTGTTTTGTGCCATATTGAATACTTGATTTCAAATGTTCATATACTTCATTTGGTATAGACTGATATGAAATGATGACACGTTGAATTTGGAAGGAACATATGAATGTATGAAATTTGGTAGGAAGCATGAATGTGTACCAAAGTGATTTTTGCCAAAACAACGATGACATCGCGACGAAAAGTCCTCAATGTCGCGACTTAGATCAAAAGTGAGTGGTGTCACGACGTCAAAATTTATAGAGTCACGACGAACTCACTAATTAATGAGGTCGTGACGTGAAAGCCATGATGTCGCGACGTTAACCTGTAGGTTTTGAAAACTTTACAATTAAGTATTAAACAACCTTGATTTAGCAAAAGAGCTTTTGTAAGCTTGTATAAGACCTGGAAATGATTTTTAGCATGTTGAAAATGTGTTTTATGCTAGTAAACATGTTGGAATGGTCAAATTGTATTGACTTTTTTTGAATTTCTCTGACAAAAAATGTGACAGCTTGTAGCTCAAACCTGACAATTAGGTAGGGTAAAGGGTGTTATGTATACACCACAGATATGCATTGTGCTTCAAAGTTTTATCACCCAAATATGTTCCATTAGGAGACATCCTTTTAAGAAAAAAAGTTGATAAACCTTTTTTTTTTTGTGTGTGGAAAGGATTTATGACTACACTTGATTCTTTATGTGTAGGGTTCTTTTAGTGCATCAATAATGGGAACAAAGTGAAGGTGTGGTTGGATAGATGGGGTGAAAAAGGCTTAACTAGGAAGGACTTTGTGTTCAATGATGCTCTTCTCCATGACGCTATGATTTTTAATCTTTTAGTGGAGGATAGATCTAAATGGAACAAGAACTTGCTTTGATCATCACTAGTTAACAATACTGTAGATTGTATTTTGGCTATTCTTACTTGTGCTTCTGATATTGAGGATGTTTTGGAATGGGCCATACATGAAATAAGGTTTGTTTGACTAGGTTCGATTATAATTGGCTTATTTTTACTTCATTAAAGGTATGGGCCACATAGGGATTATTAATGGAAGGTAATTTGAAATTTGAAGGCATTACCTAAGATCAAGTTATTTAGTTGGGGAGTAAGCCATGATATTCTTTCGACAATTGTGAAATGCTCCTCTTTTGCTCCGTCTAATGACCCTTGGTGTAAGAGATATGGTGGTCTAAAAAAGGATGTTGTACATCGAATTCATGATTGTCTTTTTTCCAAAGAGGTAATGATTTTTATTGGTATTAACAATAACTTATTGAGTGTTTCTTTTTGTAAGGTGATTGATTGTTTGGACTTTTTTATGAGGAAGCTCAACAAAAAAGCTTTCACATGACTTTTAATGGTCCTATAGAAGCTTTAGGAAGTGAGGAACTTGGAGATCATTCAAGGAACGATTGTGTCCCCACAAGATTCTTTGATTCGTGTTCACATTCACCAAAGGAACTTCAAGGTACATAGCCTCTTATGCGCACCCTTGCTGCCTAGGGGACTGAGGTATTCAGAGGCCATGAATGGTAAGCATTTCAAGATCAATGTTGATATGTTAGATAAGGAGAAAGTGACGATCTTTGGAGCAACGATTCATGAGTTAGAAAGCATGGTATGCATAAGGTGTGCTAAACAGCTTGATGGTGCATTTACTACTCTTTCAGCTGAGGTACTTGTTATTGTTAACATCCTTAAGATGGCTAAGTATTTGGACTTTTAAGACATTATTGTTGAGTCGGATTGTTTAGTGGTTAACAAAGTTAATAGTAATAGTTTGGACTAGTTTATTTAAAGTCAAATCATTAAGGAGGCTTGTACTTTGCGTGAGTGGTTTGATTTTTTTATTGTGCTTGACTTTCGGTCAATGATGCAACCTGTCCTCTAGCCCATTGGGCCTTTGATGAGAATATGGACATTTTTTTCGGTTTGGATTATCTGAATATCATCCATTGGCTTGTCTTGGATGATATATTATCTTGATTTATGATATTTAATCTCTAAGGAACACTACTTTAAAAAAAAAGGCCAATTTTATTCCTTGTAGTTTACGAGTTAGTCAATTTAGTTCTTGTACTTTTCGAATTTTGAAATTTTATTCTTAACCAAATTGTATCAATTAAATTTGTATGGTTAAATTTTGCCATTAGTCTTGTACTATGCATAAAGTTTTAGATTTAGTCGATGTCATCCAATTAAACCATTATTAATCTTTATAATTTTGGAATTTCTAAATTTTAGTCTTGATGCAAACGGTAAATTTTAAATCCATAACTAACTTTTTAGTGAATAATATGTATAAATAGCTAGTTGACATGATATTATTAGATTCTTTTAATTTAATGAATTTAATAATTATTGTTTCATCATAACTAAAATTTAAAAATTCATAAGACTAAACTTTACCAATTTAAAGTACAACACTACAACCAAAACTTCCATGTATAACATGGAAAAAAATAACCTAAAAACTATTTAAACTAAAATTCAGTTATTTTTAATTTAATATTATGTTTGAACATGTCAATTCCATGCTTGAATAAATTTTGGTTTACAAATTTTGATTTTTTTATATAATATTATAATAGATGAAGATAATATGATTCGAAATTAAAATTTTTTAAATTAAATAATTTAAAACTGGGATTAATATTATTTGATACGGGTGTTCTCCAACTCTGATTCTTTATTTTTTTAATTAAATCAAACTCAATTTAGTTTGCCGCTTTTAGTCATTAAATCTAGATTTCCACACTAGAGGTCCAAGTGTGGGATAATTTTTATCGATCAAACCTATTGTTTTGTTCACTATGACGAGTGACGACAACCAGTAATTTCGTTCCCTTGCCAATGTTGCTGGTTACTTAAACAAGACAGGTGCCAACATTTTAGCAAATTCCTATTACCCTAAATTTTTTTCTAAACTCGTAGTCTATCCTATTTTTTGTTTGGGCTAAACATAAAACTACTCCAATCAATTTAATTACAATTATTCTTAAAAAAATATACCAAAAAATTTTGTTAGATCAAATGATACATAGATTGTTTTAAGTAACATTATGATTATAATCTCTTTCTATAATTAAATTTAAATTTAAATTTTTATATTTTAATTTATGATTTTTCTATTTTTATAATACTAACAGCTTTAATTCTTCTAATTAAAATACTAAAATTGATTTTTCTTTTTAATTCTAATTCATCACACTGAAAAAAAATTATATTAAAAATGAATTTAAAAAAATTACGACATCATTTTAATAAAAATATTTAAAAATATTCGTAATTTGCACTAACTAATATGATTATAAAAATAAAATATAATATATTATCAAATTAAAATGTAGAAATTAAAATTTTAATATGGGTGTAATAGAATAATCAAAATTACAACTTGACAAAAAAAACATTTGAAGTTGGACGTGTGTCAAGGGGCCTTCCTCCCGCTTACTTAGAGAGTATAGATGGTGGGATCTACCTCCTTCAATTCCACGGAGTCCCATTTTTTCAAAGTTTTAACATCCGTAAATGATGGTGCAAACTGTAACGTCTGAGGAGTTACCAATCCCAACTTCTATAAATTGTGCCTCAAATCATCCCCAAAAATGCACCCAATACCATTTAACTTCTTTGCTTTCTTTGTATTTGCAGCTTCTGTAGGGGAAAAAAAAGATGAAGAGGGTTTCCTTTGTTGCCTTGTGTGTGGTGGCACTGTCGGTGGTGCTGTTTTCGGGTGAAAGTCGCATGGCGGAGGCAGTGACATGTAATCCCACGGAGCTTTCCCCCTGCTTGTCGGCATTCACGTCGTCCTCGCCTCCATCAGCCGCTTGTTGCAGCAAGCTGAAGGCGCAGAAGCCATGCCTCTGTGGATACATTAAGAACCCATCTCTTAAACAGTATGTCAACAGTCCTAACGCTAAAAACGTTGCTTCGACTTGTGGAGTCACATATCCTAAGTGTTAGATGTTGCTTAATGGTGTATCTACTATCTACTGGCAGCAAATAAGTGGTTCTTTTTGCTGTAAAGTACTGTTCTGAATAAAAGAATAATGATAAAATATTAGATAAAATTAAGGTAATATTTTACTTATGTTGGAAGAAATGATAAATTAGTCTGGCTTACAGTTTCTCCATCGTGAAAATATGCCTAAATTTGTTGTGAATTCATGGACTGTTTTTTCTTTTAACGCAATTCATAGAACACTAATTTAGTTTTAATTTGGATTAACTTATTTTATATGTCCAAACAAAATAAGCTAATTAAAACATTCACCTGCTTTATTTCCATTGAAATTACCATTTCTTCCTGACCCAGTTGATGAGTCAATGTCAAGTCTTGGGGAGAAAAGTCTGGAGTGCTGAGTTAGCTTTCACATTATCACTAGTACACATTAATTGAATTTGAGCCTATACTACTGTTGAACTTGGAAGGAAAGAAGACAATTCTGGACTTCTGGGGGGCTCATGCCTTTTTCTTTCTAATGCTCTTAATTCCTTCTTCTTTTATTTATTTAAAAATAATTGATAAATGATTTGAAATCTCCAAGTTTTCAACAGCTTTTAAGGTCTTGCTCAGAATTACTTCTAAAACCAATTTTTTAAGCTAAACCTATCTTTCAAACCCACCTTAAACCTAAACCAAATCAAAAAGTTAACAATTTTAACTTTATTATATTTAAAATAAACATTTTAATTCTTAAATCACATTTTCTAAAATCTCTTAAAAAAAAGTAATGTTAAATTAGCTTCCAACTTCACTAGCCTTCTGATTTTTTAAATACTACTTAAAATATCATATTTAATTTTTATTTAATTTTTATATACAAATAACTATATTTAATCATTTTTTTCTTTTTTTTATTTATATTCATACAATTAAAAGTAAACTAGAATTCGAAGTGTAAGTCATATCTTTATATATATGGTTGAGTTATTCAACCAAATCAAAACACTTTCTTGGTATTTAAAAATGTTCAAAAAATATTAGACCTAAAAATTAGATTTGGACAAAATAATTAAACTTATTTAAATTCTATCATATTTAAACTCCAATATTTAATATTTAAAATTTGATCCTGGTTTATTTTTAAATTTTGTGAATTATATCATATTAAAACTAAATACACTATAATATAATATAAATATTAAAAATATGGTAAAGTTGATTATATTTAGAAATTTAATAAAAACAAAAATAGAATAAATGTGCTGAGTTTAGTTTTCACATTATCGCTAGTACACATTAATTGAATTTGAGCTTATACTACTGTTGAACTTGAAGGAAAAAAGAATACAATCCTGAAATTGTTGGGGGGCTGATGCCTTTTTCTTTCGAATACTTTTAATTTCTTTTAAATATTTTGTTTACACTTACAAATATTAAAACTATTTTATTTTCAAAAGGGTTATAATTAATTTCTCTAATTCTTAATAAAAAAGTAAAATACTTTCTCTAAAGGCCTTTTATCGTGGCATATTTTCTGAACTGTATAAGATTTGAGGCAGGGATTTTTAACACATGTTTCAGTGATTTGGTGTATTTTGAAATGTGACGTAGAACTTGTATTCATCTTACGCAAATCATGTTTCTGGGTTCTATTTCTCTTGTGCGCAAATCCACCGGCTAAACCTTTGATTTCCACCCATGCCTAACTTTAGAAGGTGTGACATTTGTTCTCTATTTGTTACGATTTAACTAAAAAAATAGCTTTACTCTTTTATCATTTTAGTTTTAATTTTTTAACGCTTTAATTGTATTACCATAAACATATATCTGAACAGAAAGCCATATTTTCAGACATATTTCGAATCAGAATATCATATTTTCATAAACATATATTAGACTAGAATGCCATGTCAGACTAGAACAAATGCAAACACAGATCCTGCCTTTATTCGCTACACACCAACTCCTTCCAACCAATCACACCAATTAGGACTAAAAAAGTTCATCTATCCAATCACATCGGGTCATGGTGGTATGCCACTCATATAAATGCAATTGAGCTGCCAAACAAAAAAAATTATAGTAACCCACTAGAATAAAAAATATGTGGTCAAGTCACTACAATTGCAATCAAGTTTTCATATTTGATATTGCGGATACACCGCCAGAAGATGCAATAATATTGCCAGAATCACACTTCCTCCATCACATATCATATCTCACCCCAATGTCATGCAAATACTAACAGACATCATATGCATATATGTCATACATGCTTTTCGCATTAGAACATACTAACAAAATTATTAGGTTGCAGATTATATACAAATTTCACATTTTAAACATACCTTATCCTTATCACGTACATTCGAAAAATATCAGATTTCATATTTTTGAATCATATTTAAGCCAAACGAACCCCGCAAAAGGTCTAATTATAATTTTTAGAGTCTAACGGCCTAAATGGCCCAGCTCGTGTGGCCCACACGGCCCAAATAGCTTATAGACCATGTGGCTTACACGATCTGCCACATAGTCGTGTAATGTAGAACGATTTTTAAAACAGTCTTTGTTTTTGAGTTTTCCTGAGTTTTTAACGTAATTTCGGGTTAGAATCACACACCTAATGGTATTTCTGATTAACCACACAATAGAGCACTCCTAAAACCGTGAAATTGATAACAACCTACACCGTTTTTGACCATCGAAAGATCTTACACCTCACGAATACCACCTAAAAGAAAATGAACCCATCAATTGAATGTTTACAAACAAAATAGAATTCCCAACCTCAACACAACATAATCACACCCCTTACTAGCACACGGCTAAATAGTGAAATCCGCAATGAACATCGATACAGAATAATTCAGCAACATAAGATCAAGGAACCAAAAGAACTCAGCAATAAGGACCCAACAAGCAACACGTCGAGAACTTGAGAACATAAAGAATATGATCAATGATAGAGATAGGACAATTGAACAAGAAGTAAGAAACAAAAAAGAAGAACGACAGAACTTTCAAAGAAAACAAAAAAAAAGGTAAATCAAAACTCAACAAAAGAAAATGGGAAAGAATGAGAGAAAGTAGATGAGTGAGGGATGGTTGTGAGAGGGGTAGTTCAGAAGAAAATCCCCCATCACTATTTTTAAAACTACCCCGCTAACTCCCATCCTTATCCACATCATATTTTTCTTCCAAATTTAAGACAAAAAAATAATCCCTATTTTGCACACACAAGGTTTCGAACACAAGACTTTCTAGGTAGGTTGACACCTTATCACTGAACCAACATGCTAATTCTATCATGACTTGTGCAGAAATATTATTTAAGCTACAAGGTCAAAGGTAGGAGTTTAAGAAAAAATAGAAACAAAATTCAAGAGATGATGACAGGAACTTTCACACACAAACATAATACCTAACCACTAACTAGATCAATTCACTTGATAAAATTTTCACAATCTTAACTCCAGGTTGTGACCATTCTTTGTTTCACAAACCCAATTTCTTCTAACTTGATTTTTGGGATGTGACAACTCTTCCCTCAAAAGAATTTTGTCCTTGAAATTACCGTTGTCACACCATACACTTAACCACAATAACTAAAATTTTCCCATTCGCATTGGTCACTATACTACCACTGCGTAACTCTAATTACAATGCACAGTTGACTATATCTCACTCCCAATCCAAAAATTATTTCTAATGAATTCCTTACTGAGTGACTCGAATTGTCTCTAGAAACCTTTTACAGAGATAACACTAACGATTCCGAAATCCCAAAGTCTTAAAAACTCCAATGACAATCAAACACTTAAGTGCTACGAAACACTTAATCAATGCAAGGTACGATTCTAGATATAACTGTATCACTGCCAAATGTCTCTTGATCCTCATGATGCCTAGTTGTACGAACCAATCTCTGATTCCCTCTCTGAGTCGAAGCTTGTATCTAACTTAGAGAATGTCGTGAATAGTCTCTAACACAATGATTTACGGATCCATATCTAAAACACATTCTCTAAGCGATTTAATCTCTTTCGCTAACTTGGTCTAATTCGACTGAAGTCGCTCGATTACAAACCCTCGACTCACAGGTACAGATTGAACCTCAATGGTTCTTTATAGATCCCCAAACATATACTAGTACACAACATTGTCTCCAACTTCCTGATTAGCGCCCTCAAAAATGGGCGTCTTAACAGCATCACTCATTTCCAAATTAGGCATGCTGCCTGGAGAAGAGGACTTGGCGTAAGCCATTTGACAATGCTTGCCGCGTTCTCACTCTCGACGATCACATATACCATAGAAACTCATCTTATTTTCTATACTTCAGAAGTCCTAAAGTTTAGCTTAAGTTTATTTTTAAACCCTAAGTCCAAAGTTTAGTCATTATACTTATCTTGAGGTAGAAATGTCTTATTTTACAATCATTAAATCTAATAGTTTTACTAAAGTACTAAAGTAAGAATAACTAAAGTATAGTTAACTGAAGTATACATACTTACTTGGATCGACGTCAGAGAATTGGATTCACATTTTTAGAACTTTAGTAAATCTTTTTTGCAAATTCACCCACATTAGATTTCCAAAAATTTCTTAAAAATTAGAAATTTCAAAACACATTATGCTTAGGATTTTAAACCAAAAAACCATAGCTTGAATTTTACAACCTGGTTCTGATATCACTAAATGTAACACCTCAAACTTGGCCTAGAAGTTATGACCGGATATTGAGGGATTACATTAATTTGTTTAAAAGCCTTTATTTCGATCAAACTAAAAACGCGTTTTGAAAACATAAAATTTTAACAAAAACTCTCATAGATGATTAGAAAAACCAAAGTTCGAAAACACCAATTTAGAACCTAGAATTCAAATTCCAAGTCGCGTGTTTTGAAAGTAATAACGTTGGCATATATTTTATTTACAGAAAATACTTAAGTGATTACTTAATCTTGCATCAAAAAATTATTAGAGTTTTAGTTTTGAAAACCAAAATCTATTTTTATTAACCCATATGATTTTGCAATTTAATGTTAAAATACCGAAAGCCAATGAACGAAACACAAGGCCAAAACCAAAAAATTTGTCCAAAAAAAATCGAAAGTCTAAAAAAAACTTAATTAATTAAAAATAATCAAACCAACTTAAGCGTAAAACCAATCCGAGTTCCCGCACACCATCTAGTCCTAAGTCAAAAGTTAACCTGAAACATATTAAACAAACGAATGAGCTAGAAGCCAAGTGTGTAACTCGACCCACAAGTAGAATTTTTATTTAACAAGCACATATGTAAATGTCATCACAAAATTTTATTTATAATGTACATATATCTTGTTAAAATGTTGTATTACCAAAAACAAATATCAGATCACTAAGTCATATTTCCAAACATATTTTGGATCAGAATATCATATTTTCATAAACATATATTAGACTAGAATGTCATGTCAGATCAGAAAAAATTGTAGACACAGATCCTACCTTCATCTGCTACACACCAACTCTGTCCAACCAATCACAGCAATTAGGAGTAAAAAAGTCCATCCATCTAATCACACCGGGTCGTGGTGATATGCCACTTATATAAGTGCAGCTAAGTTGGCAAAAGAAAAAAATACAGTCATACACCATAATCAAATATATGTGGTTAAGCCACTACAATTGCAACCAACTTGTTGTAACACCCCACACCCGTGCCCTACGCCGGGACGAAATACGAGGCGTTACTAAACTTAAACACATGCATTTAAACGTTTCCGAGTTACCAAGACTTGATCAAATTTAAAACTTTTTTGAACTTTATTAAATCTCCTTAATGTGGGCCTACGAGGCCTCAAACATTCATTGGAAGCCATTCGGAACCAACACGCCCGTGTGGTCATTATAACCTGGCTGTGCTGATGGCCCGTGTGACCCACACGGCCTAAGCATCTAGGGACACGCCCATGTCTCATGCCCGTGCGAATTAAATTCTAAATTCGAACCTACAAGGGTTTTCACACGGCCTGACAGACGCCCGTGTCCATGGCCCCGTGTCCCTCACATGGCCATGACACGCTCGTGTCTAAAAACCTTGACATTCTGTTTCTGACGTCAGTGTCCAATAAGGGGTACACAGCCAAGGCACACACCTGTGGCCAGAGGCCGTGTCCTCCACATGGCTGAGACACACGACCGTGTCTCGGCCCGTGTGTTTACTACCATGCATACTGCTTGCAAATTTTACGTCCAGGGGACACACGGCTTAATAATACGCCTATGGGGCTAACTGTGTGTCACACACGATCTAGACACATGCTCGTGTGTCTACTCGTGTGGACAATTTAAGGCTATCTACCAAGCCTTTGCCACCCTGTAACACAATCTAACACCAATCAACATATCAAAATCTAACTTAATATGATTTCTCAACCAAACAACCATAGCTAAGGCCTACATACATTTCATAAATTCAACCATGCCAACAGTTTCACATTCATGAAAGACTAGCTTGCATTTATATAATGACTTTCACTATTAGCCATTTTCCATGGCCTTATACAAAATAAATCAAATATTAGATTGGGCAAAAACATTTGGCTCAAAAGTCAAGGTCCTATACATGCCATAATAAAAATAAAAGCTCTAACTATACCAAGTGCTTCGGATGATAGTGTGATCGATGCCTCTGACGTATAGTGTGATCGATGCCTCCGACGTTTGATGATCCTAAAGCTAATTAGGCGGCACTATAAGACAATGAAAAAGAAAGGTAGTAAGCATAAAGCTTAGTAAGTTGCATGAAAATAAACAACAACTACTTATCATAAAGCAATATGCTCATAACCTTTTATAGCTTATTCATGAATACCATAAATAGATGTAAATACAACTTACTTATCACCATCCAATACAACTCATATTGCATACATTAAGCCCATATCTCATACATTTCAATTAGGTACCTCTACCACTCATCACATGATCATAACCTTTCTTATTTCGATATAAATCATAAACCTTTTGTTAAACCATTTGGAATACTACCAGATACTCAATAGCCCTAACATGGGTTAAGATGCCGACGCCATGTGCCAGATATGGTCTTACACTGGCTCTCATCTATTAGTGTCGATGCCATGTCCTAGACAGGTCTTACACTGACACACAACAAGCTGACGCCATGTCCCAGATAGGTCTTACACTAGCTTGTTTCTAGCGAGGCTGATGCATGTCCCAGACATGTATTACACTAGCTCTCGCCTTAATGCCGATGCATGTCCTAGACATGTCTTACACTGGCTTAAATATCTTGGGGTTGATGCATGTCCCAGACGTGTCTTATGCTAGCTCTCATACTGTGGTTGATGCATGTCCCAAACATGTCTTACACTAGTACACAAATGACCCAAGTGTCATGGCATGAATATTTGAAGATTCCTAAGGCTCAACCGAGAGTTCTAGTAGTTCAATTCTCATCATGCGTAGTCATTTCCACAATCAAATAATTTATGCTATAAAAATTCATTCATTCATACATGATAACAATATAGTTGTATTATTTACACACAACTTACCTCGAATTACAAAATGTAGGTGACTAGTCGGTTTTAGTCTACTTACTTGGCCTTCCCTTGATTTAGGTTCGGATTTTGTAATTCTTGATCTATAATGATAAAAATTCACAAATTTAATCATTTTATCAACCAAGGTACTCAACAATGTATAATGGGGTGAAATGATCATTTTTCCCCTAGACCGAAACTCAATTTTTATCATATTTTCTCCTTAACCAAGCTTAACCGACCTTTTATTACTCTTATGACAACCCCAAATTTCCAATATTTCACAACATTATTATTTATTTTACAAACTTTAATGGTCCTATTAGGGCTTTCATGAGAAGTTCCTTTACAAAAAGTTATTTATTTCACAACCATGATTAATTTTCTTCCATAAAAGTTCAGAAAACAACATGAACATACTCATGGTAAAACCCTAGACTTTTAACCATTTTGCAAAATAGTCCCCTCATTTGAAAGCTCATGCTACAAGGGTTCCAAAAATACAAAAATTATCAAGAAAAGTCATCAAAACCACTTACTTGTAGGGAGATTAAGTGGTTGAAATTTTTCAAGCTTTCAAAACCCTCATATGGATGATATTTTCGATCAAGAAGAAAGGATGAATGAAAAAGATGAAGGCTAGGCTTTAGAGTATTATTTTATCACACATTAGGTCATCAAATACCTAACACTTTGACTATTTTATTTTCTTTGTCTTATGGCTGGCCAAGCCTCTCTAAAAGGTCTAATTACCCTTTAAAGACCCCTAATTTAAGTTTCATGGCAATTTAACACCTTTAGCTAACAAATCAAGACTTTTTCACTATATGCAATTTAGTCTTTTTTCGTAATTAAGCATGAAATCGCTAAAATTACCTTACCAAAATTTTCACACACTAATATAAACATGCTATAACTCTAAAATAATAATAAAATAATTCTTCGACTTTGGATTGGTGGTCTTGAAACCACCATTCTGATTGAGCCCAAAATCAAGCTGTTATAATTCTTCCTCCTTAGGGATTTTCATCCCCGAAAATCTTACTGGTGAATAAATTCGGGTATTGGTCTCTCATGGTCTCCTCAGGTTCTTATGTGGCTTCCTCAACCCCATGTTTGTGCCACAAAAATTTTATGAGTGCTATACTTTTATTCCTAAATTGTTTGACCTCCCGAGCCAAAATCTTAATCAACTCTTCTCCATAAGTCATGTCTGAGCTAATCTCAACCTCTGTTAGCGTGATCACATGCGAAGGGTCTGATCTATATCGACTTAACATGGACACATGAAACACGTCGTGAATCTTTTCTAACTCTGAGGGCCAATCGGTAGGCAACGGGCCCTACTCTATGGTAATCTCATAAGGTCTTATGAAACGAGGACTCAGCTTGCCCTTTCTACCAAATCTGGGGACTTTCTTCCATGGGGATACCTTTAATAACACCTTATCCTCGACTTGAAACTCGATCTCTTTCCGTTTCAAATCCGTGTAGGATTTCTATCTATCTAAAGTGACCTTCAAACAGTCGTGAATCACCTTAAATTTCTCTTCGGTCTTTTTAACTATATCAACCCTGTGGATCTGATTCTTTCTCAACTCGGTCCAATACAAGGGTGTTCGACACTTGCGTCCATACAGAGCCTCATAAAGCGCCATATTCAGACTTGACTAATAACTATTATTGTAGGCAAATTCGACCAGTGGTAAATACCTTTCCCTACTGCCTTGAAACTCGAGAACACAAATCCGTAACATGTCTTCTAATATCTGAATTATTCTTTCCGACTGACCGTTAGTTTGCGGGTGAAAAGTTGTGCTAAAATTCAGTTTCGTTCCTAATGCCTCTTGCAACCTTTTCCAAAATCGCGAGGTAAACCTCGGATCTCTATCTGAAATAATCGACAAGGGTACTCCATTAAGTCTCACGATCTCAGAAACATATAGATCGGCCAATTTCTTAAGGGAATAGTCAGTACGCACTAGTATAAAATATGCTGACTTAGTAAGTCTATCAACAACTACCCAAACTGAATCCTTTTTCCTTGGTGTCAAAGGCAACCCAGATATAAAATCCATGGTTACTCGGTCCCACTTCCACTCAGGAACCATCACAGGTTGAAGTAAACCTGAAGGTATTAGGTGTTCAGCCTTCACTTTTTGACAAACTAGACACTTAGAAACAAACTTAGAAATGTCTCTTTTCTTCCCCGACCACCAGTACATTTTTTCAAGTCGTTATACATTTTTACACTACCCGGATGGATAGACAAGCAACCACTATGTGCCTTTCCCAAAATCCTCTGAATAAGCTCATTATCCTTGGGTACACAAACTCTTTCTCGATATATCATACAACCGTCGGTACCAATACTAAACTCTAATTCATTTCCCGTCTCACACTGAGCCATTTTAGCTTGCAAGTCCCTATCACCTTTCTGAGCCTCACAAATATCTTGAAGGAACGTAGGTCTAGCTCTCATCTCTACTAGAATCGAGCCATCATCAATCACGGTCAACTGAGTATTCGTAGTGCTTAAGGCGGACAATGATTTCCTACTCAATGCATTGGCTACTATATTAGCCTTTCCGGGATGGTAGTCAATCACTAACTCGTAATCCTTTATCAGCTCTAGCCACCTTCGTTGCCGTAAATTCAACTCCTTCTAAGTCATCAAATACTTGAGGCTTTTATGGTTGGTGAACACTCGGCACCTCTCGCCATACAAATGGTGTCTCTAAATTTTTAATGCGAACACAATGGCTACTAGCTCTAAATTGTGGGTCGAGTAATTCTTCTCGTGTGACTTTAGCTGTCTCGAGACATAGGCTATTACTTTGCCTTCTTGCATGAGCATGCACCCTAACCTATTCAATGATACATCACTATACACTACAAACTCTTTTCCCGGTTTCGGTTGCACTAAAACTGGGGTTTTGGTCAACAAAGCTTTTAGTTTCTCGAAACTCTATTGGCACTTCTCTGCCCATTCAAACTTGACATCCTTCTGTAACAACCTTGTCATCGGAGTAGCTATCATCGAGAATCCTTTAACAAATCTCTATAATACCGAGCTAAGCCTAGAAAACTTCGAAACTCTAAAGTATTCTTCTGTGGTTTCCACTTAATGATAGCCAAGATCTTACTCGATTCAACTCTGATCCCGTCACCTAACACACTGTGTCCTAAGAATCTGACCTCTTGTAGCCAAAATTTGCTCTTACTGAACTTGGCGTATAACTGCTTATCTCTCAAGGTTTGTAGAACCGTCCTCAAATGCTCCGCGTGCTCACTCTCATCACGCGAATAAATCAATATGTCGTCGATAAAAAGGACGACGAACTTATCTAAGTACGGTAAAAAAATACGATTCATTAAATACATAAACATCGTAGGGGCATTCGTTAAACCGAAGGGCCTAACAAGAAACTTGTAGTGCCCACACATTGTCCTAAACACAGTTTTGGGTACATCTTGCTCCTTAACCCTTAACTGGTAGTAGCCAGACCCTAAGTCAATCTTAGAAAACACGGTGGCTCCCTTCAACTGATCAAACAAATCATCGATCCTTGGCAAGGGATACTTGTACTTCACAGTCACTTTGTTGAGTTGTCGGTAGTCTATCCACAATCTCATCGTTCCATCCTTTTTCTTCATAAATAGCACTAGGACACCCCACGGAGAAAAACTTGGCCTCGGAAATCCCTTGTCAGTGAACTCTTATAGTTGAACCTTCAACTCCTTTAACTCCATAAGAGCCATCCTATATGGAGAAAATCGAGTGGGTGCCGTACTAGGGACTAACTCAATTCCAAATTCAACTTCCCTCACTAGAGGCAGTCCGGGTAATTCCTCTAGAAACACATTTGTAAACTCACATACCACTGGCACTAATTCAATCTTCAATTCAGACGTTTGAGTGTTTAATAAAAAAGCGAGATAAGCTTTACACCCTTTTCTCAAATAGCTCTTCGCAGTCATAGACGATATCACTACAGGTGAGTTATTCGATTCATCTGGTTCAACACGAAGAACATTCTCGTCTACACATTTCAACTCAATAGATTTCCTTTGACAGTCCATTACAATACTATGAGAAGTTAACCAATCCATTCGAAGGATTACATTGAATTCATCAAATGGCAACAACATGAGGTTAGCTAGAAAACTATGACCCTTAATTGTCAAGGGACAGTTTCTACGTACTTGGTCAACTAACACATGCTTGCCTAACGGGTTAAACACTTTTACTACAAATTCATTAGATTCAATTGACATATTCATACTGGGTACTAATTTTATGCAAACATAAGAATAGGTAGACCCCGGATCAATTAAAGCAACAACAGAAATATCGTGAAGAGAAAAAGTACCCGTAATCATATCTGGTGAAGATGCCTCTTCGTGAGCACAAATGGGATAAGTTCTTGCAGGCGTTCGGCCCTCGGACCTCACAGTTGAATCTCTAGGAGCACCTCTACAGCTAGCCCCACTACCCGGGTTCTTTTGTGGTCTACCCCTCAAAGGAGCACTATTTGCCCTCATATCTTACTTTTTCTCTTTGTCATCTAATTCCAGACAGTTCCGGATGAAGTGGTCTAGTGATCCACATTTGAAGCAACCCTTCTTATTCCCTTGGCACTCGTCGAAATGACACCTACCACATTGTGAACACTTTGGCCTATTTGGCCGAACACTACCAACACTAGCTATAGAAGTGATTCGAGCTTTAAATGTCGTGTGCTGTTTGTTCTTGCTCTTGCTCGAGAGCCCCACTGATGTGTTTGATCGAGTAGGAAACTCTCTCGATCTCTTAGATGAGGTCTGTTTTGATTTTCCCATCTATCTTTTCCTTAAGTCTTGGGACTCGATGTCAGCTTTTCTCTTCTCTTTGGCCAATTCTTCGGCCTTACATGCTCTCTCCACGAGCACCTCAAATTTCTTCAATTCTAAGATTCCAACTAATAGATGAATATCTTCGTTCAGACCATCTTCAAACCTCTTGTACATAATGGCTTCTGTAGATACAGACTCCTGTGCATATTTGTTGAGTCTCACAAACTCACGTTCATACCCCATCACTGTCCTACGACCTTACTTCAATTCTACAATTCTAAAAATTCTTTCCTTTTCTGGTCTATAAACCTCTGGCTAATGTACTTCTTTCAGAACTCTTCTAAGAAAAATTCCCAAGTTATCTTCTTTTGGTACAACGGACACAAGAGTATACCACCATTGGTAGGTAGAGCCTCACAGGAGTGACACTGCGCACTTCACACACTCCTCAGGTGTGCACGATAGCTCATCAAATACCCTAATGATATTTTTCGACTAGAACTCTTTTCTTTCTGGGTTTTCATTAATATTAGCTTGAAATTTATCAGCCCCTTGCTTTCGTATTTTATCTACTGAGGGTTTCTCTCTCCTAACCATATCCACTCCTTGCGGAGCTATCGAGGCATACTGAGGAATCGGAGGAGGTGGGGGAGGTGGAGTGTTCGGATTCGCATGAAAAAACTTCGTGTACCAAGCGTCCATCATGTGGAGGTAAGCTTCTTTATCCCCTCTGCCCTGTCTCAGTGTCATAGGCCTACTATCTACTGGCGCGGTCTTTTCAGTGGGAGCCAGCACATTAATCTCCACATCATCCACCGTAACTACGTCAGGATCCATTTACTATATAAATAAAAACACAATTCATCTCGTCAGGAGTCGTCACACTATCAATATACAGTTATGGCATGTATAGCTAAACTCGTACTCACTAGGTTAGTCCTAGAATCGACTAAAACATAGCTCTAATACCACTAAATGTAACACCCCATACCCGTGCCCTACTCCAAGACAGAATATGAGGCGTTACTAAACTTAAACGCATACATTTAAACATTTTCGAGTCACTAAGACTTGATCAAAATTAAAACTGTTTCGAACTTTATTAAATCTCCTTAATATGGGCCTACGAGGCCTCAAACATTCGGTGGAAGCCATTCAGAACCAACTCAGGTCCTTAAACTGACCTAATAAAAATGACCCTTGAAACAGGGCATAAGCCCGTGTGGAAGGGCAACACGCCCGTGTGGTCATTACAACATGGCCGTGCTGAGGGCCCGTGTGACACACACGGCCTAAGCATCTAGAGACACGCCCGTGTCTCATACCCGTGCAAATTAAATTCAAAATTTCAACCTACAGGGGTTTTCACATAACCTGACACACGCCTATGTCCATTGCCCGTGTCCCTCACGCGACTATGACACGCCCATGTCTTAGCCTATGTCTAAAAACCTTGACATTCTGTTTCTGACGTCAGCATCCAATAAGGGATACACGGCCAAGGCACACGCCCGTGGCAGAGGCCGTGTCCTCCACACAGTTAAGACATACAGCCGTGTCTCTGCCCGTGTGTTTATTACCATACATATTGACTTGCAAATCTTATGTGCAGGGGACACACGGCCGAATAACACATCCATGAGGCTAACCGTGTGCCACACACGGCCTAGACACACGCCCGTGTGTCTACCCTTGTGGATAATATAAGGCTATCTATCAAGCCTTTGCCACCCTGTAACATAACCTAACACCAACCAACATATCAAAATCTAACTTAATATGATTTCTCAACCAAACAACCATAGCTAAGGCCTACATACATTTCATACATTCAACCATGCCAACAATTTCACATTCATGAAAGACTAGATTGCATTCATATAATGACTTTCAATATTAGCCATTTTTCATGGCCTTATACAAAATAAAAAAAATATTAGATCGGTCTAACATATTTGGCTCAAAAGTCAAGGTCCTATACATGCCATAAGAAAAATAAAAGCTCTAACTATACCAAGTGCTTCGGATGATAATATGATCGATGCCATATCTCATACATTTTCATTAGGTACCTATACCACTCATCACATGCTCATAACTTTTTTTATGTCGATATAAATCATAAACCTTTTGTTGAACCAATTGGAATACTTCCGGATACCCAATAGCCCTAACATGGGTTAAGACGCCGACGCCATGTCCCAGATATGGTCTTACACTAGCTCTCATCTATCGGTACCGATGCCATGTCTCAGAGTCTTACAGTGACACACAACAAGCTGACGCCATGTCCCAGGCAGGTCTTACACTAGCTTGTATCTCGTGAGGCTGATGCATGTCCCAGACATGTCTTACACTAGCTCTCGCTTCAATGTTGATGCATGTCCCAGACATGTCTTACACTGGCTTAAATATCTCGGGGCCGATGCATGTCTCAGACATGTCTTACACTGGCTCTTATACTGTGGCTGATGCATGTTCTAGACATGTCTTACACTAGCACACAAATGACCCAAGTGTCATGGCATGAATATCTGAAGATTCCTAAGGCTCAACCGAGAGTTCTACTACTCCAATTCTCATCATGCTTAGTCATTTCTACAATCAAATAATTTATGCTATAAAAATTCATTCATTCATACATGATAACAATATAGTTGCATTATTTACACACAACTTACCTCAGATTACAAAATGTAGGCGACTAATTGGTTTTAGTCTACTTGCATGGCCTTTCCCCGATTTATGTTCGAATTTTGTAATTCTTGATCTATAATGATAAAAATTAACAAATTTAACCGTTTTGTCAATCTAGGTACTCAACAATGTATAATAAGGTGAAATAACTATTTTGCCCCTAGACTCGAAACTTGATTTTTATCACATTTTCTCCTTAACCATGCCTAACCGACCTTTTATTACTCTTATAACAACCCCAAATTTCCAATATTTCACAACATTATTATCTATTTTACAAACTTTACAAAATAGTCCTATTAAGGCTTTCATGAGAAGTCCCTTCACAAAAGTTGTTTATTTCACAACCATGATTCATTTTCTTCCATAAAATTTCAGAAAAAAAACATGAACACACTCATGGTAAAACCCTAGACTTTCAACCATTTTGCAAAATAGTCCCCTCATTTGAAAGCTCATGCTACAAGGGTTCCAAAAATACAAAAATTATCAAGAAAAGTCATCAAAACCACTTAATTGTAGGGAGATTAAATGGCTGAAGTTTTTCAAGCTTCCAAACCGTCCTATTGCTGATATTTTCGGTCAAGAAGAAAGGATGAATGAAAAAGATGAAGGCTAGGCTTTAGGGTATTATTTTATCACAAATTAGGCCATCAAATACCTAACACTTTGACTAATTTATTTTCTTTGTCTTATGGCCGGCCAAGTCTCTCTAAACGGTCTAATTGCCCTTTAAAGACCCCCAATTTAAGTTTCTTGGCAATTTAACACCCTTAGCTATCAAATCAAGACTTTTACACTATATGCGATTTAGTACTGTTTTGCAATTAAGCATGAAATCGCTAAAATTACTTCACCAAATTTTTCATGCACTAATATAAACATGCTATAACTCTAAAATAATAATAAAATAATTTCTTCAACTTCAGATTGGTGGTCTCGAAATCACCATTTCGACTGAGCCCAAAATCGTGCTATTACAACTGCCATATCTGATATTGCGGATACACCGCCAAAACATGCAATAATACTACCAAAATCCCTCCCTCCATCACATATCATATCCCACCCCAGTGATCATGCAAATATTAATAGACATCATATACATACATGCTTTTCACATTAGAACATACTAAGTAAATTATTAAGTTACAGACCATATACAAATTTCACATTTTAAACATTCCTTATCTCGATCATGGACATTCGAAAAATATCAGACCTCATATTTTAAAATCATATGTAAGCCAAACGAACCTCACAAAATGTCTAATTACAAATTTTAGAGTCTAATGGGCCTAAGTGAAATTTTTCAGAAAATGGGCCCATATGTTTGTGTGGCCCACAAAACCCAAATAGCCTAAACCGTGTGGCTTACACGATCTGCCACACGACCGTGTGACGTAGAATAGTTTTGAAAACAGTCTCTCTTTTCGAGTTTTATTGAGTTTCTAACTTCGTTTCAGGTTAAAATCACACACACGATGCTATTTCTGATTAACCACACAATAGAGCACTCTCGAAACTGCAAAATTGACAGCGACCTATACTGTCTTTTACCATTGAAAGATCTTATGCCTCACGAATACCACCTAAAGGAAACCGAACCCATCAATTGAAAGTTTACAAACAAAATAGAACTTCCAACCTCAACACAATGTAATCATTCCCCTTACTAGCACAAGGTTACATAGCGAAACCTGTAATTAACATTGGCACTGAATAATTCGGCAACATAAGAGTAAGGAACCAAAAGAACTCAGCAATAGGGACCCAACAAGTAACACGTTGAGAAATTGGGAACATAAAGAATAGGATCAATGACATAGAGGGAACAATTGAGCAAGAAGTAAGAAAGAAAAAAGAAGAAAAATAGAACTTTTAGAGAAAACAAAAAAATAACGTAAATCAAAACTCAAAAATAGAAAATGGGAAAGAGGGAGAGAAAGTGGATGAGTGAGGGACGATTGTGAGGGAGGTATTTTAAGAGAAAATCCCTCATCACTATTTTTAAAATTGCCCGCTAACTTCCATCCTTACCCACATCAGATTTTTCTGTCGAATTTAAAATAAAAAAAAATAATCCCCACTTTGCACACATAGTGTTTCAAACACAAGACCTCTAAGTAGGCCACTACCTTACCACTAAACCAACATGCTAATTCTATCATAACTTGTGCAGAAATATTATTTAAGCTACAAGTTTAAAGATAGGGGTTTAAGCAAAAATAGAAAACAAAATTTAAGAGAAGGGATTTGATAATAGAACCTTTCCCACACAAACACAATATCTAACCACTAAACTAGATCAATTCACTTGATAAAATTTTCACAATTTTAACTAAAAAATCAGGGCGTGACCACTTTTGGTTTCACGAACCCAATTTCTTCTAAATTGATTTTTTGGATGTGACACCAACTGCTACCGACTACTAGGACATCGCCATCACAGCCACCAGCACCGTCGTCTCTGATGATGCAGGCGTGACACCCTTACAATATCCTGAGCTGGTTCGATTGCTATAAGTTTCATTTAGGTCAATTGACGACCTGGCCTGTCCGGACTCACCGTCGGTTAGACCGTCGGCCCAATTTCGCATGCCAGGCTCCATTCAAGTAGTTTTGGTCTTTGGGTTTTAGTTTTGGGCTCCCGAGCCCAATATACGATCTCAGGTCTAATTTTCAAGTTCAATTACCCTTGGGTCAATTGTCTAACTTGAAAACTAACTTCCAAAAATATCATATTAATTTTAATTAATTTGATTAATTTAATTTTATTTGATCAAAATTAATTTTTCCAAATATCACTTAGATTTTCTAAATTAGTTTTTTAAGAAAATTCTTTAATTAAATTCTCTAGTTGAAAAATTCTTACAACCATTTAATTTAATTCCACATTGAATAAATCGACTCAATTAAATTTTTCCCAAAGTTGTAGAATTTTCTTTTGATTCAAATGCAGTCCGATCGAGTTTTTGTTGAGCTAGCAGAGGGACTAATCTAACATATACAATTAGGGTTTAGTGATTGCAATTATGTTTAGAAGCATCTTTCTGATAATTCACAATTACTTAATCATGGAGTTAATCCACAAGAAGTACCATGATTGAAAACTCCTTATTGTATACTATTTACGAAAGTAATTCATCCAACTGCTTTGTCCAATGACCTCGTCATTTGTGTGTTACCCTCAAATGATATCCTTTATTCCTTTTGAATTAAATTCGTTCGCTCAATACAATCCTATTTTATCTCATTGTTAGCATTGTGTCTTCTTAATGATTAATATGATCATTGTCAACAAATAACTATGATAAATTGCTCATTTGAGAACTAACAACTCGTGGCCACGTTTCATATTTATCAAGCTATACAATGCCAATAAGAGGATATCATTAACTTTTTAATTGAGCTATGCATTCCACTGTTGCTAGTAAAGTCATGCTATACACAAGTCATGTACCCAACATACCGACTATGAGCTCGATCATGTTCAGAGCATAAGCCTCCACTTATATCAAATCACATGATTTGCATACGAATGGTTGGAGACTAGCTCAGGATTTAGATAAATCACACCATGAACATAACAAGTGAATTAATTCTAAAACGGATTCAGAATTAATTCATCATGGGTCCTTTCCAATGTATCATTCTACCAATGAATACATCTATGTCTCTAATCATTGAGTCAGATGCTCTGATAGCCAAGACTAGCCATCTCACCAATTGAAATTGTAGACGACATAATAATCCTTCTCAATATTTGAGTCAAATGCTCACTTCAATTCTTTTATGGGATTATAGACTTATTTAAATTATCTATTGAATTAAGTTATCTTTCTCGCAATGTAAATGTTCTTTACAATGGCACTTATATTTAGTTTGAAATTTAGGCAATCAGTGAGCTAATATTTGCTTGTCACAATTTCGCTATGTATGCAAAATATAAAATACATAAATACAAAAGACATCATAGTGAAATGTGAAATTAATTTTATTTTTTTTTATCGTTCAAATAAAAAAAATTCCATGTTTTCTACAATATGGGCAGATTTCCTAATAATCTCTCAGTTGCCCCAGTGAAGTAAATGTGTCACGTTTCATATTCTCATATCATTGATGTGTTTGTTAAAACTCCTAGTTACAAAATTCTTAGTAAAAAGATTCGTAAGGTTATCTTTAGAAGCTACTTTCATCACATCTACAATTCCTCCGACTGCTACCTCTCGTATAAAGTAATACTTTTGATCAATGTGGTTTGTCCTTTTGTGACTTCTCATTTCCTTGGTATTTTCTATTACAGCACTGTTATCACATAACAGTGTTATAGATTTTTCTATACCAGGAATAACTTTAAGTTCGGTTAAGAACTTTCGAAGCTATATTGATTCTTTCGTTGCCTCAGAAGTAGCCACATAGTTGGCTTCCATAGTAGAGTCAACAGCGCAAGTTTGTTTTACACTTCTCCATACTATAGCTACACGGACTAGAATGAATACATTTCCCTACGTCGATTTCCTCGAATCTTTACAGATTTTGAAGTATGAGTTTGTGTATCCAACAGGAGTAAGGTCCTCCCCAGAATACACAAGTATATAATCCATGGTTCCTTAATATATGCTTTACAGCTTACCAATGCCTATGACTAGGATTCGTCTGATATTGACTAACCAATCTTACTGTGAAACAAATATTTGGATGTGTGAAAAACATCGTATACATAAGATTTCCAACTTCCGAAGCATATGGACATTGCTCATATGCTTTCTTTCTTCCGCTGTCTTTGGACAATCATCTAAAGAAAGATGAAAACCTAACACAGTCGGCTGAACGTCTAGCTTTGCATCGGTCATTGCAAAACATTCTAGTACCTTATTGATGTATGAAGCTTGTGATAGAGCTGCCGTTTTATTCTTTTGATCGCTAAAGATTTGAATTCCAAGAATATAACTAACTTCTCCTAAGTCTTTTATGCTAAACTGTTTAGCTTACCACAGTTTAACCGATGAAAATTCTCCTACATTATTTCCAATAAGTAGAATATCATCAACATATAAATTAAGGAATATCACCTTTTTGTCCTTTATACGCTTATAAACACAAGGTTTATCAACGTTTTCCTCAAATCCAAAAGTCTTGATCATTTGATCAAATCTTTTATTCCACGAGTGGGACGCTTACTTAACTCCATAAATGGATCTTAGCAGTTTGCAAACTTTTTGCTCATTTGCTTTGACAACATAGCCAGTGGGTTAAGCCATGTAAATGGTCTCATCAAGATACTCATTCAAGAATGTTATCTCGACATCCATTTTCTAGATCTCGTAATTGAGAATAGTGATAATGGAAAAGAGTATGCGGATAGACTTGAGCATGGTTACTAGAGAAAATATCTCATCGGAATCAATGCATTTTCTCTGCGTGTAGCCTTTCCCTACAAGTCTAGCTTTGTGTGTTTCCACTTTCCCTTTCGCATTTATCTTCTTCTTGTAAATCAACTTACACCTTATGGATTTAATCCCAACTGGTAAGTCTATAAGTTCCCACAACGTATTGGATTTCATAAAATCTATCTCGACATCCATGGCCTATTTCTAGAGCTTGGAATCAATATCCTGCAGAGCCTCATCATAAGTGAGTGGATCATCATCCTTATCATTAACTTTCATATTATAAATACTACCATCATAGATTAAGAAGTTTAGTTTCTTAGAAAGTCTTCCACTATGACACATTCCCCTATCTTGTTAATCATTTCAAGTTTTTCTACAAGTTTCTCGAGAATTGAAGTCGATGATTGTTCTACCACTCCCAAAAATTTCTCGAATATCACTTTACTTTGATGCTTAAAGTTATCCATGTAGCTTTCCTCTAGGAAGGTAGCATGAGTAGAAACTTTAATCATATTCTCTTTCAGATTGTAGAATAATCCTCATTTTGTTCCTTTTGTATATCCTACAAACATGCACAATTCTATCCGTGCATCCAACTTCTTTGCATCCTTATCCAGAAAATGTGCCAGATAACCTCATATTGTAAAGTGGTTTAGAGTGAGTTTCTTTCCATGCCATAGTTTATAAGGTGTCTTACAATAAAACATGGTTGACACATTATTCAGAATATAGCAAATCCTTTGTATTGCATATCCCCTGATAGAAGTAGGAAGTTGTGAATAGCTTAACATTAAACAAACCATGTCAAGCAATTTTTTATTTCTTCTTTCAGCTACATCATTCAGCTATGAAGTGCCTGGCGCATTCAATTGGGATAAAATCTTATTCTCTATGAGGAATCCTGAGAATTCATTGGAAAAATATTCCCTACCTCGGTCAGACCGAATATTATTTATGGCTAAATCTAATTACTTTTCCACTTCCACATGAAACTCTCAAAATTTATCAAAGGTTTCGGCTTTGCAGTGCATTAGATACATATATCCATACCGAGAATAGTCGTAGATAAAAGTCACATAATAATCGTAACTTCCTCGAGCACTGATGTTCATGGGACCACATACAGTGTGCACAAGTTCTAAAGGTTGGTTAGCCCTTGTACCTTTCGCATTAAAAGACCTCTTAGTCATTTTACCTTCCAAGCAAGATTCACATTGTAGAAGACTAACTTCCATAAGCATACTTGAGGGACTATTTTTCACGAGTTTAGTGATTCTTCTTGTTTAATATGACCAAGTCTTAAATGCCATAGGTACCCCTAATTAGATTGAGAAGTTTTAAGCTTTTTATTCAATATTTCAGTTTAAAGCGTCAAGTAGTTATTTGGTTTGATAAAGTAGAGATTGTTTTTCATCCATCCATTACAGATTAAAGAACGATTTCTATGAATAGCAATCCTTTTATTTAATGTCATGGTATAACCATCATAAAATAAACATGCTATAGAAATTAAATTCCTCTTAAAATGAGGTACATAAAACACGTTCTTTAAAACAATCTTCCTAAAATTATCAAACTGTAAAATAACTTCTCCTACTGCTTCTTCTAAAACATAGCTTCCATCTTCGATCCGCAACGAGAACTCATATCACGCAAACTTCTCATTTTGCTGAACCCCTGTAAAGAAACACATACATGGTTAGTGGATCCAGAATCAATAACCCAGTTGTTAATTTGTTCTTCCACTAAGCAAGTTTCAACCACAAAGAGTTTCGTACCTTTTCCTTTTTCAGATAAGTAATCCAAATACTCATTGCAGTTTGATTTGAAATGCTCTTTTCTATTGCAGAAGAAACATTTTATCCTTTTAGAATATTTTAACTCATTAGCCTTCTTTCTATGCACACGAGGTGGAACCAAAGGCTTAGTTGGTTTCTTCTTTATCTTATCTTTTTGTTTTCCTTTAGAGGATGAGGGGCCCAGAACTAAGTTTGTCTCATGTTTCTCTTGAACCAACATTCCATCATTAATCATCAACTCATAGTATTGTAATTCCTTCATGAACTAAGTCAAGGTAAGTGCCTTATTCCTTAAGTTGTAAGCGACTTTAAAACTAGCAAACTTCTTGGTTAAGGATTTGAACACTATTTCAATTTGAGTGTTCATGTCTAGTTCAGCATGATTATACTCCACTTCCACAAAGAATCCCATAAGATTAAGCATATGTTCTTTGATCAGAGTGTCGATTTTTTATTGAGAATTCATAAAATTTGTAATAGCAGATTGTTGAGCCAATGCGACTTGGCCTCCAAGCAAATCTTCCAAATTTCTCATGATCTCTTTCACAATATGAAAATTCTCGTGCTGCTTTTACAACACACTACTCATGCTCGCTAACATATAATTTTGAGCAATCGATTCAGAATCTCTCCAGCGATTTCTTAGTTTGAGTTGAGCTTCAGGAGGGCATGTTTCGTCAAGAACGAATTTGTGTTTCTCACAGATGAGAGCTATTAGCAAGTTCCATTTCCATTCTTGAAAGTTATCCCCATTTAATTTATTCTCAGTAAGAATACTAATAAGAGGAGTATGAGATATTTTTGAATTGAAAAATATAAACATTTCATTAATTACTATCTTTGTATTAAGCAAATATTTTTCATTTTAGCTACATAATAAGAATACAGTATGATGCATGTGTCTTGTATTAAAACCTTGAAAATAAAATTCATTGCTACGATTATTCTCACACCCATCAACCATATCGTCTCGGGGTCCCATGATTAATTAGCAAGAACATGGATTACATCTAATCAGTTCGTGAATCTTAATTCTCGCATGAACTAATGACCGTTTAACATTTGACTATCATCTCTAGTTTAAATATCATTTCTTGGGAAGCTATTTAATAAGAGATGATCTTTAGTGTGTAACCATTGACTCAACATCCATCATGAACATGCTTTCATTTGTGAGTCATCTTGGGACAATATCTCTGAAAGTCATGCATAACTAGTTGTCCTTAAAAGGAAATCTCATCTAGTGAACCCACATGACAAAGTTTACCTTGGGGTGAGGTTAGGATATGAACCGGCTCGAACTTTATCATGCTATCACTTAAGGACCATCAATGGAGGCCGTAGGTCTTGTTCAAGGATATTCTCCCACTCAATATTTAAAAAAAAACATGCAATGTTTTTTTATCCCAAATTTCAAGAATGATCATACAATAGTCCTAGTGGCATTCTCAACTAAATTAAATAACATGTTTCCTATATATGCATGGCATGTTATGACAATTTTATAATATTCACATTCATTCACAAGAATCAATCAATCATAAAAACAAATAATTTTGATTTTCCACAATTTTTCTTTTAAGGAAAAAGTTGAAGAAGTGAATGCAAACCATGTATCAGGTAAGGCCTTAGGAAAGGGATGTGAGTCAAATTTGATTGCTTAAAAACCAAGTCGTCCCTAGTTTTCTCATAACCACACTTCTCACAATCATCAAATAACCTAAAAAAGTGAATAGAACAATACAACACATGTATTTTCTCATTACCACACTTCTTATTTTTAATCAATCAACTGTGGATCATCTCATATAAATATCACAATTATAACATTACATAATATAAATATTACAAACAATTATAAAATAGATAAAATTGTCAGTCAAAGTTTCCATGGTTCTATTTCTAGAAATAAATGAAAAATCAAATTACATAAATTTTCACCATAAGACATTCCTTGGGTCTTCAACTACCATCACATCTTTTCCTCATCATGGACTCCTTTTGAAAAAAAATTACATCCAAGTCTTATTTCCATTTCTGGCTCATAAGAATTTTATAAATTTTAAGAAAATATCCCTACATGGAGATGATAGTCCATAGTCTATTTCCTAAGAATCTCATCTTCGACAAAAAAACAATTATATAACTAATATATAATATCCCATTCATTCTCGATATAACTCAAAACATGCATAAGATCTAAAGAATGTCACTTTCTATGTAATCAAATCCTTCAAAAAGAAGAGAAATTTATTTTGATTATCTGTTTTTACTTATAGATAGAACAAAACCTGGCTTTAATACCAATTGCTGGAAAAAAATGAGTTCGAAAAATGCAACGGAAAATAAATTTAGGGAAAAACCATAGTTTTAATTTTTTTACCAAAACAAGATCTTTGTTGTGATATATATAGTACTAAACACTTAATCAAAATTGTACCTTTTCGATTCATCTAGGATGAACGCTTCAACCGAGTAGTCTTCTCCGCTATCCTCAACCTCACGTTTGTCGAGTGTGGGCTCGCTTCGAATTAGAAAATTTTCACAAAAATTATCAGTGTGGTAATTTTGCAATTTCTATAAAGTTTTGGGTCAAGTTGTAAATTAGAAAAATATCTCTAGAAATTTTCTGAAATAATCTCTTCAGAGAATTTTCTCTCTACAATTTTCACTTGTATTCAAGTGTGTATAAATAATAACTCAAGGCTCTCTTTATATAGGAAGAGTTTAGAGAGTTCAATTATGATTAAACTTAATCACTTTAATACTAAATTAATATAATATTTATCAAGATAAATATTAGATTAAATTTAATATTAGATCTTATTAAAATAATAAAATGTTTATCTACAAGATAAACATTAAATTAAATTTAATATTAAGATAATCATTTTAATATTAAATTAATAAAGTACTATTAAGATAAGTATTAAATTTAATTTAATATTAAACTATTAAAATAATATTATTTTTGGAATAATTAATCTGAAATAAAATTCTCCGGCAAAATCCCAGTAGGAGTGTAACTCTTCCACTGCTCAACCACTGATTAACAACCACCACAAGCCATCAGGACAACGCTGTCGCAGCTATTGGCACCGCCATGTCTGGCGGTGCAGGTGCGACACCCTTACCACACCTCGAGCCAGTTTGGCTATTGCCGGTTCGATCTGGGTCAATGACAAAATGACCAGTTCGGTTCAGCCACCTATTGGACCGTCGGTCTGGTTTCACATACCGAGCCAGTTTTGACCAGTTTTTGGGTCTTGGTCTCAGTTTTTGGCTCCTGGGCCCAATTTACAATCTTAGGTCTAATTTTCAAATTCAATTACCCATTTGACTAATTGTCTGACTTGAAAATTAAGTTCCAAAAATATCATATTAATTTTACTTAATCAAAATTAATTTTTCCAAAAATCACTTAGATTTTTCGAATTAATTTTTCAAGAAAATTATTTAATCAAATTCTCTACTTGAGTAATTCTTACGACCGCCTAATTTAATTCCACGTCGAACAAATTGATTCAACTAAATTATTCCTAAAGTCGTAGAATTTTCTTCTAATTCAAATACAGTCTAATTAAGCTTTTGTTGAGCTAGCGAAGGGACCAATCAGGCATACACATTAGGCTCTACTGATTGCAATTATGTCAGAAGCATCGTTTCGATAATTTGCAATCACTTAATCATGGAGTTAGTCTATAAGAAGTACCATGATTGAAAACTCCTTATTGTATACTTTTTACGAAAGCAATTCATCCAACTGTTTTGTCCAATGACCTCGTCATGTGTGTTACCCTCATATGATATCATTTACTCATTTGACTTAAAGTCGTTCACTCAATAAAATCTTATTTTATCTCATTGTCAACATTGTGTCTTCTTAATGATTAATATGATTGTTGTCAACAAATAGCTGTGATAAATTACTCATTTCAGAACAAGTAACCCGTGGCCATGTTTCATTTTTATCAATTCACACAATGTCAATGAGAGGATATCATTAATTTCTTAATTGAGCTATACATTCGACTGTTGCTAGTAAAGTGGTGCTATGCCCAAGTCATGTACCCACCATACCGACTATGGGCTTGATCATGTTTTGAGAATAAGCCTCCACTTATATCAAAGCACGTGAGATGTATACGAATGGTTAGTGACTAACTTAGGATTTAGATAAATCACACCATGAACGTCACAAGTGAATTAATTCTTAAACGGATTCAGAATTAATTCATTATGGGTCCAGTTCTACCAATAAATACATCTTTGTCTCTACTCAATGAACCAACTGCTCTGATAATGAAAACTAGCCATCTCACCAATTAGAATTGTAGACGGCATAATAATCCTTCTCAGTATTTGAATCAAATGCTCACTTCGATTTTTTTACGAGATTACTGACTTATTTAGATTATCTACTGAAGTAAGTTACCTTTCTCGCAATGTAAGCGTTCTTTACACTGCCACTTATCTTCAATTTGAACTTTAGACAATCAATGAGCTAATATTTGTTTGTCATAATTTCCTTATGCATACAAAATATAAAACACATAAATACAAAAAATATAATAGTGAAATGTGAAACTAACTTTATTTATTTATTCATCGTTCAAATAAATAAAAAACGGTTATATATTTACTACAATATAGGCACATTTACCAAGAATGGGAATAAAGCAAAGGTGTGTCTGGATAGATAGGGAGAAAAAGACATAAATATGAAAGACCTTGTGTTCAATGATGCTCTTCCATATGACGCTACAGTTTCTAATCAGTTAGTAGAGGATATATCTAGATGGACCGAGAACTTGCTTTGATCATTTCTAGATCAATATTATGGATTGTATTTGTCTATTCTACTAATGCTATAACACCCCTTACCCATATTCGACGCCAGAATAGGGTACGAGGCATTACCGGACTTAAACACAATCAAACATATATTTTCGAGCCATAAATTTTTGTCCAAATCAAAACTTTTTGCATTTAATCATAAAGTCCCTAATACAAGCCTAAGAGGCCCAAAACATGATTTGGAAATGGTTCGAGATTAAACAGAGAACTATAGAAAATTTTGCAACACTTAGAAAATTTTTGCCCTAAACAGAGGTCACATGTGTAACAACTCGATTTTGGGCCTAGTCGGAGCAGTGGTTTTGGAACCACTATTTTGGGGCCGAAAAAATTATTTTTAACGATATTTTATGTGTTATAGCATTGTCATATGAGTGCATTAATTTTTTGATGAAATAATTTTAGCGATTTCATACTTAATTGCGAAAAAGGACTAAATCGCGTAAAGGGAAAAAGTTTTGTTTTGCTAGCTAAAGATTTCAAATAGCTATAGAACATTAAATTAGAGTCTTTATTGAGTAAATAGACCATAAATATGTTAGTGGCTGATCAAGGAGACAAAAAAAGGTTGAAAATTCAAAGTTGGTGTGCATTAGGTGACTTATTTGGTAATAAAATAAAACAAAATGAAAAAAAAAATTGTTGTCATCTTTTCTTCTTCCTTCTTCCCCACCAAAAATACCAAAAAAGAGGGGGTTTTGAAAGCTCAAAAATTTCAGCAACTTATATCCCTTACAAGTAAGTGATTTAGATGTCTATTTTTTTAATAATTTTTGTACTTTTAGAACCCTTGTAGCATGAACTAGCTAATGGGGGGACTATTTTGTGAAATGGTTGATAGTCTAGGGATTTGCCATGAAAGGATTTATGTTTTTTGATGAATTTTTATGGAAGAAAATGAGTCTTGGTTGTGTAATAAGCAACTTTTGTGAAAGGATTTTCATGGAAAACACTTAAAAGGGTCATTTTGTAAAAGTTATAAAATAGGTTGTAATTGTGGGAAATAGTGGAAATTTTGGGTTTTCATAACAGTAATAATTGGTCGGTTAGGATTGGCTAATAAGGAAATTCGATAAAAATCAATTTTCGGGCCTAAGGGTAAAATGGTCATTTTGTGAAAGTCTAGGGGCAAAATGGTTATTTTGCCAAAAATGTGAATTTTGATTGTCCAAATTTATTTAGTGATTAAATGAGTGAATTTCATCATGTTAGATCAAGAAAATCGAGATTTGGGCTTAAATTGAGAAAGTGCGTGGTTAAAGACAAAAAGAGAATAATTAGTCGAAATTGCATTTGAGGTAAGTCTGTGTGATTAAATGAGCATGATATTTATGTTGTTGTTATTATACTTGAAAATCTATCTTGCCATGATTGTGTTAAAGTTTATGTTGACGATATTGTATATGAGAAAGTGATATCAAATGTAAATAACATTTATGTGTTGATTGAATGCTTGGAGATTTGATGAAATATGATATTCCATTGAAACGAGTAAGTTGTATGTAAATAATACAACTACATTGTTATTATATGTGTTTAAATTGATATAGCATAAATTGCTTGGTTGTGGAAATGATTATGTATGATAAATATTGAGATAGTAAAATTCCTGTTTGAACCTTAAGAAATAATTCAGATATTCATGCCATGACATTTGGGTTATTTGTGTGCCAGTGTAAGACATGTCTGGGACATGCATCGACCTCGAGATGTAAGCCAGTGTAAGACATGTCTAGGACATGCATCGGCTACGAGATGTGTCAGTGTAAGACCATGTCTAGGACATGGTTTCAACACGGATATGTGAGAGCTAGTGTAAGACCATGTCTGGGACCTGACATCGACTTGATGGATGAGCCAGTGTAAGACCATGTCCGGGACATGGCATCGACATTATACCCTGTGTCTGAGGCTTAGTGAATATCCGATAGCTTTTCGAATGGTTCAACGGTGAGAGTTACGGTTTAAGCTAAATGAGAAAGGTTATGACCATATTGTGAGTGGTACAGGTACTTACATGAAATTGATGAGATGTGAATTCAATTCATGTTATATGATTAGTAAGGAATGAATATGAGCATGTTGAGTAACACAAGTATGTATGCCAAGCTCATGAGAAATGATTTCAGTTTATGATGCACATTTAGTGAAGATGTAAATAGGTAATTCATGCTTATGAGAATGATTTTGTGATGACTTTATGATTATAGGTCTATACTTATGATGTATGAATACGTAACCTTACCAATGTGGTGAAAATGAATTAATATGGTGTGATAAACATAGTATCGTTAATTGACACTAAAATAGTTTTGGACAGCAGCCATAGTCCGACTTTAAAAATCCACAAAAAAATTTAGAAATTAATTTAGAGGCTGAATAAAATATAAAATTAAAGCCTAATGAGTCTAGTTTCACATAGAAGAAATGGTGTAAGCAAACGAGTTTCATATTATGAAATATTTTAATTGTTATGAGACAGAGTCAGAATAACTTTGAAATCCCTTATTCTGATTTGAGAAAATCATTCAAAATTGTACAAAAATATTTATGAGTTATAATTTATATTCTTATAATTCTTAATGAGACTATTTTCAATAGAAATAGACAGGAACATCATCTGACTCCCGTATTATGAGATAATTATTTTTTAGTGAAGAGGGGTCAGAACTGTCAGATAGCGAAAAAGGGTAACTTTAAGGAATAAACTGTACTAATTTGATTAATCAAAAATTCTGAAAAATTTTATGGTAAGAATATATCTGAGTCTAGTTTCATGGAAAATTAGTAGAACTTAATTTAGAGTTCTGTAGCTCCAGATATAAATAATTTAGTGACTATGACTTGAGAAAACAGCTTGACTGGAACATAAGTTAAAATGCAAATAAGGTTGTATTACAATGAGAAGCAAGTTGATAAATTGCTTATTATTTTCATACGGTCTTACTAACTATAAAGCTTACTCCCTTTCTTTCCTTTCCTTTAGTCTTTTCAGGTTAGCTCAAGGTTGGAGATGTCGGAGGCAACATCACACTATAAAGCCGTTACTTTTAGAATAATGAAGTATATATTAAAAATTTCAAGTGAGTGGCATGTATAGGGATCTAGTTGGTTGACATGTATTATTTTTCTTTGGCCAAATGTGTTGGCTTATATTGAGTTATATGTATATGGCCATGAGATATGGTTCATATTGATTTTGGCTTGTAAGCCTAGCTATTCATGTCATGTATAATGTTTATAAGGTAATTATGTTTGTTTGTCATGCATGGTTAGTAATATGACATGTGTGTTAGATGTATGCTTTATGACCAATTGAGGTGGTCATAGCCATATAGTAATCACACGTTATAAACAAAACGTGATAATGATTAAACTGGAGTGCTTGATGGATAATTTGGTAACCATAGTATAATGGTAAAAGTGGTCATCAAAATGACAAGTCTTATGAATGTGAAATAAGGAATCTAGACTCGGTATTGCATGAGTAGATGCATTACTTGTAAGAAAACATGTTAATGTTAAGGATATGTCTTAAGAAAGAGTGTTTAATCACTAAAATGATGCCATGATTTGCAATTTTGATGTGGATAAGGTTGTAAGAGATTATGGGTAACATGAAGGCTTGGAAAATAGCCTAAGTGTTGGCCACATGGGCTGAGACACGGTCGTGCATCTCAATTATGTGAGGGACACGACCTGGAGACACGGCATGTAGCCCGGCCGTATGGTTCGATGTGCATACTGACGTCATAAATAGAGAGTTACACAGCCTGAGGACACGGGTGTGCCAAAGGCACACGGGCGTGTCCCTATGTCTATACGAGCGTGTGACCCTGTTTCATGGGAAACTTTTTAAGTTTTGCTGAAACTTCTCAAAGTTCTTGGTTAAGTCCTAAATCGATTCTGATGAATGTTTTGGGCTTCGTAGACCCAAATAAGGGACGACATGCATGTGTTTGAAAGGTTTTGAATTAAAAGAGATTTTATGGCCCGATTTTTGCATGAATGTGTATGTTTAAGTTCGGTAATGCCTCTTACCCTGTTCCGGCATCGAACATGGATAAGGGGTGTTACAACATGCCCGTATGGATAAGGGACACACCAGTGTAGGTAGGTCATGTGGTCAAACACGCCCGTGTCCTTAACCCGTGTAACTCTCTATTTGTCACCCAAGAACAAATTGAAGACACACGGCCAAGTCACATGCCCATGTGCTAGACCATGTGGTCGATTTAAAAATAGATGCAGACTTCACACACCCAGGACACAGGCCCATGCCTGAGGGCGGGTCATCCACATGGCTGAGAAACACGCACGTGTCTCTACCCGTATGCTTAATTTTGAGCATTCTATTTCTCAAAATTAAGGTGCAAGGGACACACGGCCTAAACACATGCCCGTAGGGCAAGGCGTGTGTCATACACGGCCTAGACACACGCCTGTGTGTCTACCCGTGTGGACAAAAATAAGGCTATTTACCAAGTCATTTTTCCACCCTTTAAGGCACACACCTACACAACACAACATAGCATCAATATCAACCACAACCAAGATATCTACACGTCAATTACATGCTACCATCTATTATATGCAAACATCACATACCCATCAACTCAAATCATGCAAGTTTCCACATTCATGAAGGGCATCATCATATAAATTGCTTAAACCAATAGTAGCCAATTTCAAATGGCCTTATACAAAATGAACTTTCAACCAATATAAGCCAACACGTTTAGCCATATCAATTATGACACATAACAAAATAACTGAGTCCCCTATACATGCCATAACTCAAAATGTTGAAATCATTGGTACCAAAATAATTGTTAATAGTGTGAGTGGATCTCTGACAGTCTCTGAATCTTGAGCTAGCTTGGTGACACAATAAGACAAGAGAAAGGAAGGAGAGTAAGCTATAAAGCTTAGTAAGTTCCCATGCAAATAATAAGCATTATAATCGCATATTTACATACAATTAACAAGATGAAAATTAGTATGAATGTTATTAAAATCTTACAGTTATAACTTACTCAATCCCAACCTTACCAAGGTTTCATCACATATCGAGCTCATTATGTATGAGTTTTATGTACATACCTATACCAAGTCGCAACATAACCATAGTTTTTCACAACTTTGACATTCCCATTGAGCACTCAGAATATTAAAGGATACTCGAAAATTTTTCACATAAGTGCCATATATGTAGCCAAAGCTACGTCATATCTCATAAAAGATATAGGCTCGTCTCTGAACTATTCACGGGTCTGCTCACACAAGCTGTCAGTCAGGACATAGCTACACAATGCTACTCACACAAGCTATCAGGTACCCATAACTCACGCCAGACTACCCAACCACTGGTAGGACGTACGAGACTAGCACCCGAATCACATAAACACATGGGTTCTTAGTGACATGTCACTCGTATCCTATTCTATTCTTAAGGCTTAACCAGGAATTCACACTTATCGTAACTTTGTCGAATATGTCCAAAGATTCAATCACAATTCATACAATATTAAAGCATTTAAAACATAAATATAACAATGTATTATTTACATACAAACTAACCTCGGTAAAAAATAGTAAAATTTGACATAATCGTCAAACACTTTGTTTTTCCCTCGATCTAGATCTGAACCTCGTTTTTCTTGATCTATAATGACAAATTTAACTCACTTAATACACACATTGTTCAATTCAATCTAAAATTCATATTATGGTAAAATTATATTTTCCCCCTAATGTTTGACATTTTTACAATTTGGTCCTTATGCTCGTAAAATGATTTTCATCCAATTTTTTCATTACTGGAGCCTAGTCGAACCATTTTCATACTTATATCAACTCACATTTTCCACTTAATCACACTTTGGCTTGATTTTTTTCTTTTTAATTCATTTAATTACCAAATAACCAAAATGTCATTTTCTTAAAACACTAAAATTTCTCTTACTTCATGTCTATTTTTGTCCACTAACTTAACAAATGGTCTAATTATCATCTAAGGACCTTCAATTTAAAATTTCATAGCAATTAGACACCTCTAGCTTCTAGAACTTAAGTTTTACACTTTTTGCAATTTAGTCCTTTTTACTAAATTGAGTGCTCAAACCTCAAAATTTTCGAACGAAATTTTCACAGAATCATTCCATAAAACTATAGACCATAAAAATATAAGAAAAATAAATTTTTCTATGTCGGATTTATGGTCCTAAAACCACTGTTCCAACTAGACCCAAAATCGGGCTGTTACAACTCTCCCCCCTTTAGGGATTTTCGTTCTTGAAAATCTTACCAGAAAATAGGTTTGAGTACTGTTTTCTCATAGCTTCCTTGGGTTCCCACATAGCCTCTTCGACTCCATATTGTTGCCATAAAACTTTCACTAGGGCTATACTTTTATTTCTCAACTGTTTAACTTCCTGAACTAAAATCTTAATTGGTTCTTCATCGTACGTCATATTCAGTCGAATCTCAACTTCTGTTGGAGAAATCACATGTGAGGGATCAGAACGATATCGCCGCAACATCGACACATGAAACACATTATGATTCCTTTCCAACTCTATCGGTAAAGTTAACCGATATGCCACTGGCCCTATTCTTTCAATAACCTCATACAGCCTAATGAAACATGGACTTAACTTGCTTTTATATCCAAATCTCAAAATCTTCTTCGACAGAGATACTTTTAGAAATAATTTATCACGAATCTAAAATTCTATCTCTTTTATTTTCAAATCTGCGTACGAATTTTGTCGATATGAAGTAGCTTTCAAGCAATCACGGATTACCTTTACTCTTTCTTCGGTTTCTCTAACCAGATCAACCCCGTGAATCTGTCTCTCACTAAGCTCTATCCAATACAACAGATTTCGACACTTGCAGCCATACAATACTTCATATGGTGCCATTTTTATAATCAATTGAAAACTGTTGTTATAAGCAAATTTGACCAAAGGTATATTTCCCAACTACCTTCGAATTCTAGAACACAACATCGGAGCATATCTTCAAGAATCTGAATTACTCTCTCAGATTAACCGTCGAACTGAGGATGAAAAGCGGTACTAAAGTTTAACTTTGTACCTAAAGCCTCTTGTAAGTTCTTCCAAAATCTCGAAGTAAACCTTGGATTTCTATCCAAAATAACAGAAATAGGCACCCCGTTCAATCTAACAATCTTAGAAATATACAATTCAGCTAACTTATCTAGTGAGTAATCAGTACATACTGGAATAAAATGAGCTGATTTCATCAATCTATCAACAACAACCCAGACGAAATTTTTCTTTTTCGGAGTCAAAGGCAAACCCGTTACAAAGTCTATCGTAATCTTATCCCATTTCCACTCGGGTACCATCATTGGCTGAAGTAAACCCGAAGGCACTTGATGTTCGGCCTTTACTTGTTGACAAATTAAACATCTCAAAACAAACTCTGAAATGTCTCGTTTCATACCTGACCACCAATACAATTTCTTCAAATCATTATACATTTTCATACTACCCTGATAAACTGATAAGCAACCACTATGTGCCTCATGTAAAATTTTCTGAATAAGTTCATCAGTTTTTGGTACACATACTCTATCTCGGAACATCAAAAAATCATCTAAACGGATCCAAAAGTCTGTATCACTACCCGATTCACACTGAGCTCTTTTGGCTTGCAATTCACTATCATTTTTCTCAGCTTCAAAATTTTGTTGAATGAATACCGGTTTAGCTCTCAACTCGGCCAAAATTAAACCATCATTAGACAAGGTCAATGTCCTATTCCTAGCTCTCAAAGCAAACAAGGACTTTTTGCTCAAAGTAACTGCGACTCCATTCGCCTTTCCTGGATGATAGTCAATCACTAGTTCATAATCCTTCAGTAATTCGAGCCATCTCCGTTGTCGCAAGTTCAGATCTTTCTGAGTCATCAAGTATTTTAAAATCTTATGATCAGTAAAGATGTGACATTTCTCACCGTAAAAATGATGACGCTAAATTTTCAAAGCAAAAATGATGGCAGCCAATGCCAAATCATGCGTCAGATAATTCTTCTTGTGCGGTTTCAACTGTCTCGAGGCATAAGCTACCACTTTGCCCTCTAGCATCAACACACAACCCAAGCCATTCAATGAAGCGTCACTATAAATTACAAATTCTTTTCTTGATTCAGGTTGCACTAAAGCTGGCACCTCAGTCAATAATGCTTTCAATTTTTCAAAAATCTGCTGACATTTTTTGGACCATTCAAATTTTACATCTTTTTGCAACAACTTGGTCATAGGAGTAACAGTCATCGAAAATCCTTTGACAAAACATTGGTAATAACCAGCTAAGCCCAAAAAGCTTTTAACTTCAGATACATTCCTTGGCGATTTCTAATCAACAATTGCCAAAATCTTACTTGGATCAACCCGAATACCATCACCTGAAACAATATGTCTAAAAAATTTGAATTCTCAGAGCCAAAACTCATTTTTACTAAATTTAGCAAACAATTTCTTATCTCTCAACATCTGCAATATAGTTCTTAAGTGCTTGGCATGTTCAGACTCATCTCAAGAGTAAATCAAGATGTAATCGATGAACACAACCATAAACTTATCTAAATACAGTTGGAAAATTCTATTCATCAAGTCCATAAAAATGGCAGGTGCATTAGTTAATTCGAAAGGGATAACAAGAAATTCATAGTGCCCATACCTTGTCCTGAAAGCTGTTTTCGGCACATCTGACTCTTTAACCCTCAACTGATAGTAGTCAAATCTCAAATCAATCTTCGAGAATACCGTTGCTCCTTTCAACTGATCAAACAAGTCATCAATCCTCGAAAAAAGGATACTTGTTCTTTATATTCACCTTGTTGAGTTGTCGGTAATCGATACAAAGCCTCATAGATCTATCTTTCTTCTTTACAAATAACACTGGAGCACCCTAGGGAGAAAAACTCAGTTTAGAAAAACCCTTATCTGTCAACTCTTGCAACTGAGCTTTCAATTCTTTTAACTCGGCTGGAGCCATTCTATATGGAGCAATCGATATTGGTAAAGTCCCAAGTACTAAATCAATAGCAAACTCAACCTCTTTGATCGGAGGTAACCTAGGAAACTCCTCTAGAAACACATCCAGATATTCATAGACTACCAGAACTGATTCAATTTTCAATTCAGATGTTTTTATATTCAACACATAAGTAAGATAAGCTTCACATCCTTTCCTTACGTACCTCTGAGCAGACATAGACAAAATCACAATAGGAAATTCACTTGATTCATCGGTTTCAACCCAAAGAATTTCACCTTTTTCACATTTGAATTCAATAGTTTTCTGTCTACAATTTACTATGGCATCATAAAGTGTCAACCAGGCTATACCCAAAATAACATCAAATTCATCAAATGGCAACAACATTAAGTCAGCCGAAAAATAGTGACCTTGAATCATCAAAGGACAATTCTTGCAAACTTTATCAACTAGCACATACTTGCCTAAGGGGTTTGACACTTTAATCACAAATTCAGTAGACTCAACAGGCAAATTCTTACTAGATACCAAATTCACACAAACATAAAAATAAGTAGATTCAGGATCAATCAATGCAATAATATTAGTATCATAAAGGGAAAATATACCAGTAATCATATCAAGAGATGACGCATCTTCAAAAGCACGAATGGCATAAGCTCTAGCAGGTGCTCTGGCCTCAGATCTCACGGTTGTATCTTTCATCACACATTTACTACTAGTTCCATTCCCGGTATTTCTGGCCTACCTCTGTTGTTAGTATTACTCGGCCTTACATTTGGAAATTGTTCTTTCTCAGCCATCTCAAGGTAATCTCGAATAAAATGCTCTTGAGAACCACATTTGAAACAAGCTCGGTCATTCATCCTACACTCGCCAGGATGTCTTCTTCCATAATGCTGACATTCGGGTCTTTAGACCTAACATTACCCACACTTGCCATTGAAGTGGCTTGAGATTTAAAACTCGAATATTGCTTTCCGTGGTCTCTGTGCGAATTCTCAGCTGATACATTCGAACGAGAATTCATTTTTCTAGATTTGTTTGATTGAAATTGAAATGACTTACTCATTGGCCTTTTTTCTTGCATCTCTAGCCTCACTCTCGGCCTTTCTCTTCTCTTTGTTTAGCTCTTCGGCTTTACAAGCTCATTCAACTAATACAACAAATTCTTTTAGTTAACTAACAGTCGGATGTCCTCATTCAGCCCATTTTCAAACCTTTTACACATAATAGCTACGGAGGAAACACACTCTCGGGCATACTTACTGAGCTTGAAAAATTAATACTCATACTCTGTTACTGACATTCGGCCCTGTTTCAGTTCAAGAAATTCTTTACGTTTCTGGTGAATGAACCTTTGACTGATATATTTCTTTCGAAATTCCTCTTGAAAGAATTCTCATGTAAACCTCTCACTTGGTACCACAGATACTAGTGTCTTCCACCAGTGATATGTTGTGTCCTTCAATAAAGATATCGCACATTTCAAGCATTCTTCGGGTGTACATGATAACTCATCAAATACCCTGATAGTATTCTTAAGCTAGAACTCAGCTCTCTTGTTGTCATCATCTACATTAGCCCGAATATCTCAGCCCCTTGCTTTCGAATCTTATTAACCAGAGGCTTATTCTGTCTGACCAAATCCACACCTTGGGGAACTACGAGAATCGATTGGGGATAAGAAGGGGATGGAGGATGTTGAGCATTCGAATTTGTTCGAACAAACTCCGAATACCACTCATTCATCATGTAGAGGAAAGTTTCCCTAGCCCCTCCTCTTTAACTGACCGTGGGAGGTCTATTTTCAAATGACGCCACCCCTTGAGCGAGAGCCGACGCATTACTTTCTACATCATCAGCTATAGCTCGGTCAGGATCCATTTACTATATGAAAACACAGTTTAAAATTGTTAGGAGCCATCACACTATCACAGTTCATATATGGCATGTATAGCTAGACTCTTACACACGCCATGTTAGTCTGAGAATCGACTAAATCATAACTCTGATACCACTAAATGCAACACCCTTGCCAGTATTAGACTCCGAAATAGGGTACAAGGCATTACCGGACTTAAACACAATCAAACATATATTTTTGATCCATAAATTTTCTTCCAAATTAAATCCTTTTGCATTTAATCATAAGGTCCCTAATACGAGCCTACAATGCCCAAAACATGCTTTGGAAATTGTCGGGACTAAACCAAGAACTTTAGAAAATTTTGCAACACTTAGAAAATTTTTATCCTAAACAGGTGTCACACGCCCGTGTGGATAAGAGACATGCCCATGTGGACAGGCCGTGTGGTCACACACGTCGGTGTCCCTAACCTATGTAACTCTCTGTTTGTCAACCAAGAACAAATTGAAGACACACGGCCAAGTCACACGCCCGTGTGCTAGGCTGTATGGCCGATTTAAAAATTATGAATTTTCATAAAATAGATGTAGACTTTACACGCCCAGGACGCACGTCCGTGCCTGAGGCTGTGCCATCACATGGCTGAGACATATGACCGTGTTTCTTCTCATGTGCTTCATTTTGAACATTTTATTTCTCAAAATTAAAGGGCATTGGACACACAGCCTAAACACATGCCTGTGGGGCAAGTCGTGTGTCACACATGGCCTAGACATATGCCCGTGTGTCTACCCGTGTGGACAAAAATAAGGTTATTTACTAAGCCATTTTGCCAGCCTTTAATGCATACACCTACACAACACAACATAGCACCAATTCAAGCATTTACATACAACTAAATCAACCACAATCAAGACATCCACACGCCAATTACATTCTACCATCTATTATACGCAAACATCACATACCCATCAACTCAAATCATGTGAGTTTCCACATTCATGAAGGGCATCATCATATAAATTGCTTAAACCAATAGTAGCCAATTTCAAATGGCCTTATACAAAATGTACTTTCAACTAATATAAGCCAACAAATATGGGCAAATCAATTATGACACATAACAAAATAACCAAGTCCCCTATACATGCCATAACTCAAAATATTGAAATCATTGGTACCAAAATAATTGTTGATAGCGTGAGTGGATCTCCGACGGTCTCCGAATCCCAAGCTAGCTTGGTGATACTATAAAATAAGGGAAAGGAAGGGGAGTAAGCTATAAATCTTAGTAAGTTCCCATGCAAATAATATTTATTATAACCGTACATTTACATACAATTAACAAGATGAAAATTAGCATAAATGTTATTAAAATCTTATAGTCATAACTTACTCAATCCTAACATTACCAAGGTTTCATCACATATTGAGCTTATTACGAATGAGTTTTACATACATACATGTACCAAGTCGAAACATAACTATAGTCTTTCACAACTTTGGCATTCTCGTTGAACACTCGGAATATTAACGGATACTTGGAAATTTTTCACATAATTTCCATATATATAGCCAAAGCATTGTCATATCTCCTAAAACATATAGGCTCATTGCCGAGCTATTCATGGGCCTACTCACACAAGCTGTCAGTTAGGATGTAGCTACACAGTGCTGCTCACACAAGCTGTCAGGTATTTGTAGCTCATGCTGGACTACCTAGCCACTGGTAGGACGTACGAGACCAACACCTGAATCACATAAACATATGGGTTCGTAGTGACATGTCACTCGTGTCCTATTTTATTCCTAAGGCTTAACCGAGAATTCTCGCTTACCGTAACTTTGTCGAATACATCCAAGGATTCAATCACAATTCATACAATATTAAAGCATTTAAAACATAAATATAACAATGCATTATTTACATACGAAAGTACCTCAGTACAAAAATAGTAGAATTTGACCTAATCGTCAAACACTTTGTTTTTATCCCGATCTAGGTCTGAACCTTATTTTTCTCGATCTATAATGACAAATTTAACTCACTTAATACACACATTGTTCAATTCAGTCCAAAATTCATATTATGGCTGTAACAACCCGATTTAGGGCCTAGTTGGAACAGTGGTCTTAGGGCCACAAATTCGAAGATAGAAAAATTATTTTTATTATTTTTTTGAGGTCATAGCATGATTATATTAGTGCATGAAAATTTTGGTAAGTTAATTTTAATATTTTCAAGCCCAATTGCTGAAAAGGACTAAATTGCAAAAAGGGAAAAAGTTACATTTTAGTACCCAAATGTGCTAAATAGCTAGAAAGTCAAAATTGAGGGCTTTCAAAGGGAAATTACACCATTTTTAATAGTTTTGGCCGGCCATGTGATGGATTTTAAACAAATAATCAAAGTATTAGGTAGATGATGTCATGATTTGGTGATAAAATAATGCCTAAAAGCCTAGCTATCATTTTCTTCTTCTCCATCTTCTTTCTTCACCGAAATTATCATCAAATATTAAGGTTTGAAAGCTAAAAAATCTGCAGCAACTTAAAGCACTCATAAGTAAGTGATTTTAATTAGTTTTCTTCAAGATTTTTACACTTTTGAGACCCTTGAAGCATGAACTTTCAAATGAGGGTGATATCTTACAAAATGGTCAAGAGTTTAGGATTTTTCCATGGATTTATTTGTGGTATATGCAGAGTTTTTATGGAGGAATATGAGTCCTAGTTGTGTTATAAACAACTTTTATGAAGGGTGTTAGCATGAAAACACTTAAAGGGACTATTTTGCATAAGTTGCAAATTAAATAATAAGTGTGTGAAATAGTGAGAATTTGAGGTTTTTCTAGTAGTAAAAAGAGTTTAGCTAGGCTGGAAATACGAATAAATTCGATAAAAATCAAATTTTGAGCATGGGGGTAAAATGGTCATTTTGCTAAAGTCTAGGGGCAAAATGGTCATTTTACCAAAAATGTAAATTTTAGATAGCCTAATTGTGTTTAATGATTGAATGAGTGTATTTTTTATTATAGATCAAGATTTTCCAAAACTGAGCCTAGACCGGGGCAAAGCCAAACAATCTAATTAAGCCGACTAGTCAAGTACTTTTTGTAAACTGAGGTAAGTTGTATATAAATAATACAACTATATTATTAATGCATGTATTTGATTGTTATTGATTTGATATAGCATAAATTTCTAGAATGAGAACTAAGTATATGTATTTATGATTGAGAAAGTCGAAAGATCCAATAAGAACCCCAGGAAACAAACCGAATATTCATGCCATGACATGGGGTTATGTGAGAGCCAGTATAAGACCATGTCTGGGGCATGGCATCGACATTGAGGCGAGGGCTAGTCTAAGACGTGTTTGGGACATGCATCAGCCGCATCATGATAGCCCGTATAAGACCACGTCTGGGACATGGCATCGGCGTAGAGGTAAGTGCCAGTATAAGACATGTCTGGGACATGCATCGGCCTCGATGATGTTAGCCAGTGTAAAACGTGTCTGGGACATGCATCAACTAAGTTTCATGCTAGTGTAAGACATGTCTGGGATATGCAGCAGCACGTATACACGAGAGCTAGTGTAAGACCATGTCTGGGACATGGGATCGGCCTCGATGGAGATAGCCAGCGTAAGACCATGTCTGGGACATGGCAGCGGCAACTTAACCCATATTTGAGGCTTATAGAATATCCGGTAGTATTCCAAAAGGTTCAACTTTAAGAGTTAAGAAAGAGATTTAATAAGGAAAGTATGATAATGTTGTAAGTGTTACAAGTACGTATTTGGTAGGCATGAGTAATGAGCTCGATTAGAAAATATGATTTGAGTTGATGGTAATGAGTAAGTCCAGTTTAAACTTACCTTTGAGCTATGAGCATAATTGATAAACAGTGAAGTTGTTGTTGTGTATATATTTATATGCAACTTACTAAGCTTTATGCTTACTCTCCTTCCTTCTCTTTTCTTTTAGTACTGCCATTTTGCTCAAGGATCCCTTGAAGTCAGAGATATCAATCACACTATCAGCTGTAACACTCGATATAGTTGGATTTATATTTTTGATTATGGCATGTATAGGGCTAGACTAAGGAGTTGTATTATTGAGAATTGTTTATGTATATTGGCTTAAAATAAAAGCCCTTCATTTTGTATTAAGTCTGGATAATGGCTATTATTCATTTTGGCAAATGCTATGATGTTTCTTCTATGGATGAACTGATGTCTTTTGGGATGGAATTAGCATATTGAAATGATCTTGTGTAGGTTGTGCAAATTGGGTAACAAAATGGCTTGGAAGATAGCCAAGTTTGTCCACACGGGCGTGTGTTTAGACCGTGTGTGACACACGGCTCACCCCCATGGGTGTGTGTTATGGTCATGTGTCCCCCTCTACTTAAACTTTTAAATTAGTATTGTCCACGGTTATGCCACACGGGCGTGTGTCATGGCTATGCCCTAAAGTTAATGTCGCACACGGGCTGAGGACGTAGGCGTGTCCCAAGTCACACGGGCGTGGAACCCTAAAGCATGAATTTCACCAAGTTTTTCTTAAATTCTCAGTTAAGTCTAAATCGTCTCAAATGTATGTTTTGGGCCTCGTAAGCCCATTAAATGAACTAATTGCTTATGAAAGTAAAAGTTTTAAAATTTATCAAAATTTTACCGCCCGGTTTTGTATAGTTGATTGAGTTAAGTCAGGTAACACCTCGAACCATGTCCCACGTCGGATATGGACGAGGGGTGTTACAATGGCAAAATTATATTTTCCCCCTAATGTTTTACATTTTTATAATTTGGTCTCTAGGCTCGTAAAATGATTTTCATCTAATTTCTTCATTACCAAAGCCTAGTCGAACCATTTTCATACTTATACCAGCCCACATTTTCCACTTAATCACACTTTTACTACTTATTGTATAACTTTTACAAATAGGTCATTTTTTTACATTTTTACCGAAAATCACTTAGTAAAAGTTGTTTATCTAACAACAAACATGCATTTTCTACCATTAGCCATCAAAATACACGCATGTGTAACATAGGTCAAACCCTAGACCTTAATCATTCCTCAAATTAGTGCTAAAAATAGGTAGATCGAGTTACAACTACTTCAAAAATGTAAAGAGCTTTAAAAACGGGGCAAGAACAGACTTAAAATCGAGCTTGGAAGATGAATAAACCCTAGCTATGTCTTCCTTAGGGATATTCGGCCAAAGAAGAAGAAGATAGACATGATTTTGGTTTGATTTTTACTTTTTAATTCATTTAATTTCTAAATGACCAAAACGCCATTTTCTTAAAACACTAAAATTTCTCTTAATTCATGTCTATTTTTGTCCACTAACTTAAAAAATGGTCTAATTACCATCTAAGGACCTTCAATTTAAAATTTCATAGCAATTAGACACCTCTAGCTTCTAAAAATCAAGTTTTACACTTTTTGCAATTTAGTCTTTTTTACTAAATTGAGTGCTTAAACGTCAAATTTTTTGAACAAAATTTTTACAGAATCATTTCATAAAATTTTAAACCATAAAAATATAAGAGAAATAATTTTTTCTGCTTCAGATTTGTGTCCCGACGCCATTGTTCCGACTAGACCCAAAATTGGGTTGTTACATATACTTATAATAGTGATGATGTATTCAATTGGGGCTATATGTCAAATGAGGTTTATTCAACTAGGTTTGGTTATAATTGACTCATTTTTAATTCATTGGGGGGCATGGGCCGCATAGGGCTTATTGGAAGGAAATTTGGAATTTGAAGGCTCTAATTGAGACCAAGTTATTTAGTTCCAGAATGGGCCATGAGATTCTTCCAACAACTGTGAAGTGTGCCCCTTTCGCTTTGTCTAATAATGTTTAGTGTAAGAGATATAGTGATCTGAGAATGTATATTATACATGAAATGTCATTGTCCTTTATCCAAGGAGGTGTTGATTTTGATTGGTATTGACAATAAATTATTGAGTGCTTCTTTTTTGTAAGTTGATTTGTTGACTACAGTTTGCTATAAGGAAGCTCAATGAGGCTTTCACAAGCCTTTTAGTGGTATTGTGAAAGATTAGGAAGCAAGGAACTTGGAGATCATTCAAGGAAAGACTATGACCCTACATGATTCTCTGGTTCATGCTCACACTCTCAATAGGAACTTCAGGGTGCATAACTTCTTATGCACACCCTTCCTTGCTAGGGGACTGAGTATTGAAAGGTGGGAGGCCTTGAGTGGTGAACACTAGAAGATCAATGTTGACGTGTCACGGTTGGATAGGAAGTGAACGACGACTTATGGATCAATTGTTCGTGAGTTAGAAAGAATGATACGCACGAGGTGTGCTAGACAACTTGATGGTTCATTTAATGGTCTTTCAATTGAGGCTTTAACTGTTGTCAACATCCTTATAATGACTAGGGATTTGGAGTTTAGCGGCATTATTGCTGAGTCAGATTTTTTAGTGATTCACAAACTTAAGAGTAGTAGTTTGGACTTGTCTATTTATGGTTAAATCATTGAGGAAACTCGTACTTTGTATGAGTGGTTTGATTTTTGTTTCTTTTTATTATGCTCATAGTCCGGTCAATGGTGTTGCCCCTTGATGAGAATGTGGACATTCTTTTTGTTTGGATTATCTGAGTATCATCCATTGGCTTGTGTTAGATGATCTTTTATCTTGATTTATGACATTTCATCCTATGGGAACTTTACTTTAAAGGAAATGTTGATTTTATTCTTTTTAGTTTTTGAATTAGTCAATTTTAGTTCTTGTACTTTTCAAAATTTGAAATTCTAGTCTTGACCAAGCTGTAGCATTTAAATTTGTTTAGTTAAATTTTGCCATTAGTCTTGTACTATGCCTAAATTTTAGATTTAGTTAATATTCTCCAAGTTAAATCATTATTAATCCCTATAAATTTGGAATTTCAAAATTTTAGTCTTGACACAAATGCCAAATTTTAAACCCATAACTGACATTTTTGTGAGTAATATATGAAAATAACTAGTTGACATGATATTATATATATAATAATATGTTGACACATTGAGTTTTTTAACTTAATGGATTTGATAGTTTCTAATTCATCATGATTTAAGTTTAAAAAAAAAATTAAAATTCATAAGATATAGATACTTAACTATATCAAATTAAATTACAAGACCATCACAACTCACACATATTACAAAAACAAATGAAAAACTTTAACCTTAAAAAACTACTAAAACTAAAATTCAGTTATTTTTACTTTTAATATTACGTTTGAATCTCCGTAAATTTATGGTGATGTCAATCCCATGTTTGAATAATTTTTTGCTTAAAAATTTTAATTGTTTTAATATTATATTGAAAGTTAAAACAAAAATATGACTATTTGAATCCATATTAAATGGGTATTTAATTTTTACTAAATATTTTAAATTAAATAATTTGAAACAGGATTTTTTATGGATTAAGATTATTTGATACGGGTGTTCTCCAACTCTGAATTTTTATTTTTTAATTAAACGAAACTCGAAATTATTTTGTTGCCTTTAATCATAAATCTGGATTTCCACACTAGAGATCCAAGTGTGGGACAATATTTATTGGTCAAACCTATTGTTTTCTTAACTATGACGAGTGACGACAACCAGTAACTTCGATTCCTTGGCAACGTTGCTGGTTACTTTTACAAGAATAAGACAGGTGCCACCATTTTACCAAATTCCCATTGACCTAATTTTTTTTCTAAACATTCTATCCTTACTTCGTTTGGGCTAAACATAAAACTACTCCAATCAATTTAAATACAGATATATTTTTTTAAAATATACTATTTTTTTTAAATCAAATGATAAAATATGGTATTAACATACATCGTTTTAAGTCACATTATGGTTATGATTTTTTACTATAATATTTAATTTTTATATTTTAATTTGATATGATTTAGTTTTTATATTTTTATAATATAATTTGTTAATTTAGATAGTTAACAACTTTAATTATTCTAATTAAAATACTAAAGTCCAAATTTTTTCTTACAGATATCTATTCTAAATTAATCATGCTAAAATACCTTTTTTTTGTGTACTAAAAATGAGTTTTTAAAAAAATTAACAACATCATTTCAATTAAAATAACTAAGAATGTTAACAATTTGAATCGACTAATGTCATTGTAATAAAAATATCAAATTAAAATATAAACATTAATCAATGAGTGGTAGGAAGAAGTGGAAGTAGACTTATGCCTTAGATATTTGTACCAAATTCGAATCCTATAAACGATATTATTGAAAAATCTTTACCTAAATAACACCTCCGATCCAAACAAAATTAGGATGAAACTGTAAAAGGAATAATGGCATATGTATTATATAAAAAATCTAAACATTAAATTTCAAATATGAGTATAATAGAATAATCAAAATTACTTAGAGAGTTTAACATCCGTAAATCATGGTGCAAACTGTAACATCTGAGGAGTTACCAATCCCAACTTCTATAAATTGTGCCTCAAATCATACCCCAAAATGCACCCAGTACAATTTAACTTCTTTGCTTTCTTTGTATTAGCAGCTTGTGTAGGAGAAAAAAAAGATGATGAGAGTTTCCTTTGTTGCATTGTGTGTGGTGGCACTGGAGGTGGTGCTATTTTCAAGTGAAACTCGCACGGCGGAGGCGGAGACATGTAGTCCCATGAAGCTTCTCCCCTGCAAGTCGGCGCTCACGTCGTCCTCGCCTCCGTCAACCACTTGTTGCAGCAGGCTGAAGGAACAACAGCCATGCCTCTGTGGATACATGAAGAACCCAGCTCTTAAACACTATGTCGACAATCCTAACGCTAAAAGGGTTGCTTCGACTTGTGGAGTCCCATATCCTAAGTGTTAAATGCTGCTTAATGGTGTATCTACTATCTAGTGGCAGCAAATAAGTGTTGTTTTTGCTGTCAAGTACTGTTCTGAATAAAAGAATAACGATAAGATATTAGATAAAATTAATATAATATTTTACTTTTTTATGTTGGAAGAAATTATAAAAAAGATAAATTAGTATGGCTTACGGTTATCGTGAAAATATGGCTAATCAACTTGTGTTCTTTTTTCATTATTTTCCTTCTTTGATTTGATAAGCAACACTTGAACAATTAAATTTGTCGTGAGTTCATGGACAGTGTTTTTTCTTTTAATGCAATTCATAGAAGCTTAAAAAAGCCAACACTAATTTAATTTTAATTTGGGTTAACTTATTATATGTCCAAAAAAATAAGCTACTTAAAATATTCACCTGCTTTATTTCCATTGAAATTTATCATTTCTTCCTGACCCAATTGATGAGTCAATGTCAAGTGTTGGGGAGAAAAGTCTGGAGTGCTGAGTCTAGCGTTCACATTATCGCTAGTACACAATAACTGAATTTGAGCCGATACTACTGTTGAACTTGAAGGAAAAAAAGAAGACAATCCTGGAATTGTTGGGGGCTGATGCCTTTTTCTTTCTAATACTCTCAATTCCTTTTTTTTTTAATTATTTGAAAATAATCGATAAATAATAAAACCCCAAAGTTTTCAAGAGTTTTACCTTACTGTTAAGGTCTAGAATTGCTCCTTTAACATGTATTGAATTTGAACATCATCCTCGATATACTTGAATGCGCAAAAGCCGATGTTTAGCCAAAACATGTAGACCCTACAAAATAAAATAACCAAAATTAAACTATAAAATGAAATAATAATACGAAAAGAAACGAAAAACTCAAATGGACAGACAATAAGAAAGAAATGATCAACCTTCATCCAGGTCATCATGAAGAAACTCATCCATATCCCCCTACTCTCATCACTGTCTTCTTCCTCGGGCTCAAGAAGTATCATCACCATCTATTTCCACTAAAGATTAAGAAATGGATTAATGGCCTTAGGGTCATGGTTTAATTAACTCAATCTAACGATTAATTAGTGAGTTAATTATTATATATATGGATGTTAAGTGGGAAAGAGAGAAAACATGTCTTCATCATCTTCTTCTCCATAAACCGAATTTAAGGAGAAGAAATAGGCAAAGCTTCACCCTTTATAATCAGCCAACAAATTAACAAGGCAAACATGTATTTTTCTTCTTAAATTTCATAGATTTCTCTAGTAGGAAACTAGTTCTAATTAACCCATTGTTTAAATGTTAATATTATATGAGGTAATTTAAGTTACCAATGTACGGAACATTGTGAAATTAAATTGAAACTATGAAATTTTAGTTGTTAAATTTGGTGCATGTGAGAACTATGCTAGTAAGGAAACATTAGGGACGAAATTGAATAGAATAAAAATTATTGAAAGTTTATGTTATAGATTGGTAGTTAAGGTTCTTGTAGTATATATACAAAGTTGAATTTAGATTCAATTAGGAAAACCTAAAGATACGAGCATGTCAGACGTTAGGGTTAACAAGAGACCTAATTTTAAAACATACATTCATGCTTGAATTGTTATGTGTGCCTTTTTCAATTGTGTACTAATGAATTTCCATAATCAATTATCGAACATAGCTAAAGACGACACTGGGACGTCCAAAGATAAAGGAAAAGAAAAAGCCATCCACGAATAGCTAATCCAGTTTATGCTTACATACTTTCATTTAAATTTATGCTTAAATAGGTAATTAATTATAATCAAATAATATTGGCCTAGAGAATGATTCGAGGAATGAATAAATTTGATCAATTTGAGTCGATTGGGTTACGTTTGAAATATGTATATGTACATGTGTGAATATTGTATTACAATATAATAATGCTATGATATCTTGATCATTATATGTTTGAGTGATAGTTGATAATGGATAATGTCCTATTAACAGTATTAAATAGAGTTATAAGTATAGTTGGCATGCCATTAGGTTCCTTTTGTAGGTGGGAGATCTAACACTGAGCATGTATCATTAAGTGACAATTCTCTAATGCCTTTCGAGTCAAGAACATATCACCAGCTCAAATACCTTAAGGTACATGTGTATTCTGGTATGGTTGGTGGGATTAGTGTATTTTTGTCCGATTAGCACTTCAGTGTGTATACTAGTGTGTTGGTGGGTTGATCCATGTATCTTTTCTCAAATCCAAGTTAGTTAATGAGGGTTAAGAAAATATAAATGAATGTGAATTATAAATAATCATTGATTATGTTTAAAGTACTGAAATTAAAATTGACCTATGTTATGTTAAATGAGACACTAAAACCCTAAAGGTGCGTCGAAAATTCTTATATTCAAGTACGTCTTGCGAATACATTGAGGGTGTTTTGGTAAATAAATAATGTGATTATTATGTGAAGAATGTGAATTATGTAAATTTTGTTACTATATAAATTGTTATATTTCAATTATGCTTTTAATTTAACTTTAACTTGTTTTGATTTTAAATTATGATAGCACCACTAATTATACATTACTTTGCGTACGAATTTGATTGTTTCCATGAACAAATTCTAATTAGGTTCTCTAATAGATTGAAGATTCGACAAGTATCCCAAATTAAATAGCTTAACTCATTCTGATTTTGCACTCTTTGTTCATATAGTTAGTTAATGGCATGTACCTAGATTAAGTCTTTTGATTTAATGCTATTTCATTTGTTGTCGTATGCTTGATTAGTAACGAACCTATTAATTTCTTTGTGATAAATTTTCAATGCTTGAGTTATGCATTATAATGCATGATAATAAGAGTTAGTTTACTTGTGTAACTTTGTTAAGTTGAAGAGTATTGGTTATTAAGTTGTTGGAAGGTTTGATCATGTTTTTGTTTGTTAAATGTAGGTCAATTTGGTATATTATGGCTAGATATGATCTTATAAGGCTTCTTTGGAAACTCATTGCTTGCTAAATAAACTTGTCACATCCCAAAAATTGGGTTAGAAGAAATTGGATTGTTGGAATCAAGAGTGGTTACGTTATGACTTTGAGTTACGATTGTGAAAATTTTTGTTAAGTTAATTAATCTGGTTCTGTGGGTAAGTGTTATGTTTGTATGTAAGAGTTTTTGGCTTTGAATCATGTTTCTTGAATTTTTTTATTATTTTAGCCCTAATTCTTATTTTTAGTATCTGACTTAAATTTAATTCTCGCTCAAATTTTGATAAGAATGAGCCTATTGGTTCAATGGTAACGCTTCAATTTATCCTTTGGTCTTGTGTTTGAATCCTTGCCTGTGCAAGTGGGAATATTTTTGTTAATTTTTCTTGTGTGTTGTCCATCTTGTGGAATTTGAGTTTTAATCGAACTCTAGAAAATCTGTTAGATGGGGATTAGGTTAGTGGGTCTGGTTAGTTTAGATTTTTTTATTTTATTATTATTTTTAAAAAAATTAAGAATATTTCCCCAAAATTGTTTCCCTATTATTCACATATTTCACGTTTCTCCCAATTTCTAGTAAAGAAAGAGAAATTCTTAAACTTTCTTCTTTCTTCATCTTTCATCTCCTAATTTTCGTTGCTTTCTTGTTTATTGACCCTTTTGTCGTTCAATTTCAGAGGTAGGTGTTCGATTAAAGAGATTGCAACTCAATTTTTGCGTAAGTATCATTTATTTATTTTTTTAACTTTCGAGGATTTCTATTACTTTTTTTTGTAAAGTGGGGGATTTATGTGTAGCGGTGTGGGATTTATGTGTAGCGGTGTTTCATATCTTTAATTGTGCGAGTTTTGTTTTAGGTGGAAATCGCGAGGTGATTAACCCTTTGGTGAATTAAGATTGTAAGGTTGCTAATTTCATCCTTCAGTAAGTGTTTTAATGCTAAATTGGGGTTGTTGTGCCTAATTGAGTTTATCATATTTTGTTTGATTAGTAATTTAGGAAAATCGAAAACCATATCCACTTAATCGATTCACTATCATCGGCTAAATTTGCTCAGTGCATGATGTTTTTAGGTATTGGAATACTCGATTTTAGATCTGCGACAGAACTTGATATGGTGTGTAACAAAAACTCGAGAAATCAGCGAACGGCTGAATGGCAAAATTGGGGTTGTCGATGCCACGCGGCTGTGTGTCAGACCGTGTGCTAGGCCGTGTGCGACACATGGCCATATGATAGGTCATGTGGCCATACGATCTAGGCTATTTGGGCCGTGTGGGTCACACGGGCATGTGCGAGGCTATGTAGGCCACATGGGCGTATGGGCTACATGGTCATATGGGCCCATTTTCTAAAATTTTACCTTAGGGTTGTTTATGTTGTGCAATGTGCAATTAGACCTTCCGTAGGGTCCATTTTCTAAAATATGCATTCCATAAAATATATATGTATGAATTGTGTTCTAACAAATCTGATGGCATGTAGCCATGTTGAAATATTGTGCGTGAGTTTACGATGTCTGAATATGTTAAATTGTAAATCTCTGAATTTGATATTTGACCATGCATGTGACATTGTGACTTTTCTGATTTAAGTGATTCATAATATGATATATCTATATGCAAAGCATGAAAAACCATGATTACTGGATTTTGTTAAGAATATGGATGCATGTTCAACATGCTTATCATTTTGATTTTGTATATGCATGCCATGTCACATTGCATGGTGTTAAAATGGAATGTCGATAATGGTAATGTATCGCAAAGAAAGAAAGAAAAAAATAGAACACACAGATGTTACGTGGAAACCCTTTTGGGAAAAAACCACGGGTAAAGGAGAAAAAAATTTACTATGTCGAATTTGAATAATTACAAGGAGTATAGACTGTGACTATTTATAGGTTTAGAAAACCTTATTCTAATCAACATCTAATAGAAGTAATGCAGTAAGGTTGAAACACTTGATTCAAATCAATATCAAACAGAGGAAGTAAACTTCTATACAGATTCTTCGTGTGTAGCTTGTACCATATTTTATTTTAATAAGAATTTGGGTCACAACTCTAACACATGGGGTTGGGATAATATGGTAAGGAGGAAGTTATGGTAGTTTAATGATCTGCACTTTCTGGAGTTTTACCCACATTTTTGTTTGTCAACTTGGCTGCAGTTATGGTGGCTCAATCACTCATATATGTTGTAATAGCTTTGCTGCAGTATAGTGGCTTAACCACATATATTTGATTTGGCAGTTTAACTGCAATGTCCACAATTATATGTTGGTGTGATTTGGTTAGACAAGTTCTAAGGAACTCTATTTTGGTGTGTAGTGGAGTTGTAGAAAATTTTCTGAAAAATATGCATTATGTTTTTATGAAAAATACCGCATTGGCATAATCATGCATTCTTAGTTCTGCCCAATTGTTCGTGATGAAATCCTCTATGATACTCTGATATGTATATTGTGATATATGTGTTAGTTATTTGAGTTTGGTTATACACTAAGTTTTATAGCTCACCCCTTTGTTTTATTTCTGATTTTTTTGGTAACCAGTAAGTTTAAAATCGAATGACGTGCGGGAGCTCGGGTTGATTCTCTCATAAAATGGTTTGCTATGGTTTATAAATGGATTTTCTGGACTTTTGGCTTTTGGTTTAATTTCTCGGATTTAATTTTTCCTTTGGGTTTCTTTTACTTAGTTAAATTTTTTTCTACATGATTTGTGTTAATCAACAATCAATGTTGGGTTTTCAAAAGTATACAAACCAATAAATTTTCTCCACAAAAATACGAATTAGGATCTTACGAAAGTTAATAACGTAAGTTTAACAATATGCTCAATCGGCTGAATAAAACGTTTCCACTTGATGAAATCATGATTTACGAATATTAGCTTTAGAATTTTTGCTGCAAAGTTTTAGTTAGAATTATAAGTTTTACAAAGCAAGTGATTTAAGCATTATGATTGTATGAGGCTGGGTTTTTAAAGTTAATAATTAATATCTTCACATTCATGTTACAAATTTTCCTATTGAGGAAACATGACGAACTTATATAAACTTTGGTTTCAATTTCATAACAAAACATGCTTTGAAAAAGCAAAATTTCTATGTACTGATGTAACCTTCCAAATTTGGCCATATCGTCTAGGTCGAGTTTAGGGTGTTACAAAACTAGTATGCATGTATATAAGTGCTTAGTTATTTATCTAATTAAGTCATGTAGAAATGTATTTTTTTGCTAAAACATCAAGATATATCATCATTTGTTAGTGATTGAATTGTTGAATATTAGTACTAGTGTAATTTTTGTCTAAGTTTATAAATTAAATGATGTTAAGATATGATGATTTTTAATGCTAAAAGGCATTAGTAAATGGTATGTATGAAGTTAAGATAGGTACAATTTAGATACTTTGAGCCAAATAGAGTCTCATTGTGATGTCATCTACCTCAACATCGTGACATTCTCACCTGACGTTACGACTTTCCCTTCGCTCGTCATGACAATGTTAAACTTGTATAGACGATACGACGTCTCCTGTTTCCACGTCGTTGCACATTTGTTGTAGCAACCATCGAAATCAAAGCAAGCCAACATTTAGAATAAATAAATCTAAACCTTTCCTTTAGAAAACACTTTACTTTACCATTAAACTTTCTTTTAAAATATTTTTTCAATCTTATTAAACATTTAGAACAAATAAATCTTTGAAGGTTTTCATTAGGCCAACATACGACTAGTAATTTTCTTTCACAAAAAAATCACTTAAATATCATGAGAATGCAATATGTCAAATTTCAAATGTAAGATTTACAATAATCACACTAGCAACAAACATTTTTGAATGAAAATGTTAAAATTATAATCAATGTTCAAGAAATTCAATACTATAAATACAATCAATCATAATATTTTCAACGATTTGTATTAATCAACCTAAAAAAATTATTACACAATCAATATGTTAGGAATATCATAGAAAATGAATATCCCAAACTTATTTAATAAATAAATAACTAAATCTGGATTAAAAAAACCTATTCAATCATAAGAAAAACCATATTCCTAATTTTCTAACAGTTAGTCATAATCCTAATTTTCTAGAGATTAATCAATAAAGCTTGAAAAGAAAAAAAAAGAGTTGTTACCCAATTAGGGAGACTCACTTGAAAGTATTGAAAGATTGATCACCTATATTGTAAAAATTCTAGAGAGTGTGTGTGAGAGAATAAGAGAAATGTAACACCCTTAACCCGTATCCATCGCCGGAATAGGGATTCGGAGTACTACCAAAATTTACAGATCATTTAAAAAAAATTTCGCTTCACATAACATTCATACCTGAAATCAATCAAATTTAATCATAGTGTCCCTTATGTGAGCCATCGTGGCCCAGCATATAGATATTGGGACTTAAACCGAGAACTTAGAAAATTTTTCGAAAATATTTAAAATTTTTCAACACTGCAAGGGGTCACAGGCTGTGTGGTCAGATCGTGTGGTTCACACAATATTCACGAAGTTATCATCAATTCATATGAAATAACACATCATGAAATTCATAAAATTAACAAATGGCCACTAAAATTTAGTTATACAAACTCACAAGTACGATTTTTGTATTATAACGATAATCATAATTTCATAATAAATATTCCAAATAAAACATTATATCATTTCTAATTCAACATTTATCAATTATAATCGGGCATGTGATCAATTTATACACAATTCATTCATATATATATATATTTCCTCCTCCTCCTCTCCATCCACATCCTTAGTATAAACAACACACTTGTAGGTAACATTATCCATAATTTTCACTATCTACTTATGTGAATATTCAAGTTTTCCATCTGCGTCATAGTCACTAAATTATTTTTATCTTGAGCTATAGAACTCAAAATTAATATCCATAAATTTTCCTAGAAACTAGACTCATATGTATTCTTACCGTAAAAATTTCATAATTTTTGGTTGGGCCAATTAATACAGTTTATTCATTGAAGTCTCCCTTGTTCTGCTATCTGACAGTTCCGACCCTTCTTCACTAAAAATTAATTATCTTCTCGTAAAGGATTCGAATGATGTCCTTCTTTGTTTCTCTTGAAAAAAGACTCATTCAGTATCTAAAAATATAAATTTAAGCCCATAATTATTTTTATCCAATTTTTGATCATTTTCCAAATTCAGAACAGGGGAACCCGAAATCATTCTAACCTTGTCTCACAAAAGTTATTTTATTTCATGATTTACAATTTCATTGCTTACATAATTTCTTTTATAAGAAACTAGACTCAATAAGCTTTAATTTCATATTTTATTCATCCTATAATTTGATTTCTACAATTTTTGATGATTTTTCAAAGTTACACTACTGCTGCTGCCCAAAACAGTTTTATTGCAAAATATTGATTTCCATTTTGCCCCAAATTTCACAATTCATACAATTCAGTCCTTGCTCAATTAACCCCTCAATTAAGATAATTTTCTCAATTAATACTTTTTATAGACATTATAAGTTATTTCATAACTATTGAAATTCAAAATTTCTACATAAAACTCTAACTTCAAACTCTTTTACAATTAGGTCTCAAACATTCGCTTTCTATTCAATTCTTTCAATAAAATCAGAATATAAACAATTTAAAGCTCTAATTCCATGCCAAATCATCATATACTTCCAGCACTCATCCATAACAACTTCAAAAATTAGACATAGAATCAAAAACTAATGAAATAGTAAGTTGGACCCAATTGTAAAAGTCCAAAAACATAAAAATTTCAAGGAGAAAGCAAGAATTAAACTTACATGAAGCTAGAGTATGAAAACAAGCTTGAACCCTCCTCCATGGCTGCTTTTTAGCTGATGAATATGAAGAAAAATGAAGAGAATTCTAGATATTCCAATTTAGTCCCATTTTTATTTAGCCCATTTTGGCAATTTTCCAATTTTGCCCTTATTTCACCCATTTCTTGATTTTTCTCAGCTATTGCCGCCCAAAATATCTCTATTGGGCTTATTTTCACTTTAGGTCCGTCCTCATTTGACAATTGAGCTATTTAATCCTTTTAGCAACTTTTACACCTTTTTCAATTTAGTCCTTTTTATTTAATTAACCACCTAAACGTCAAAATTTTCTGACTAAATTTTATTACTACCTCACCAACACTCCATAAATATTTCTAAAAATATTTATGGCTCGATTTATGAAGTCGAGGTCTCGATACCTCATTCTCGACCCAATTTACCTAATTAATTCTTTTAAATCACCAAATTCACTAATTAAAAAATGTTTTTATATTCACATTTGATTCATAGGTATTAATTTATTAAATTTTCAACTCACCTGTCAGATTTAGTGATCTCAAATCTCTATTCCCGATACCACTGAAAATTAGGCTGTTACAAGAAATGTGATAAGTGCTGAAGGAAAATAAAAAGGATTAGTGATTTTTTTTAAGTATAGAAGAGAGATTCATTTTTTCAAATAAAATAAATTATTTTATAAAATAATATTTTCAAAAAATTTGGTGGTGCATTTTTAATTTTTTTTTTTTGAAGTCAAATTTTTGTGGGGTTATTTCATTTTTGTGTGGGATTTATTCACCAATATTATATATATAAATTACATGTGTTTCTTTTAACTTTTTCTAATCTTATATGTAACTCCATTCATATGAATAACCTCGATTTTTAGTATATCAACAATCCATAAATCGTTAAAACATTTCAATTCGAGTTAGTTTTTATTGTTGGTCCTTAGATTCAAAGGAAATGATGGCTAAAAGGGAAATGAAATTTTCAAAACGAATTGGTCAAAGATCTTCCTTGCATGGGGTATACCACTGAATGTGGGAAAATGATAGCTCTAGTATCACAAGGCAAGAACTTTAGTTTCGCAAACCGCGCAATTTTAGGTGATTCATTTGCTTCAAATCCACCTAAATCAACTTAAAAATGAGTATTCTCAAAAGGAAATTCTTTAAGGTGCCGAAATAAAGCGGAAGAAAACTCAAAGTAAGGAGCAACAAAAAAACTAAAAAACCCACACAAAAGCAATACACACAAGGTGTTTGAGTAATGCTCTAAAATATATTAGACAACTATGAATGTAATGAATACAAATGAAGGGGAAGGCCTCTATTTATAGTTGATCTCCCCCAGATCCAACGGTGCAGATTGAGTTACATCAATGGCTGAGATTAATGTCTATCTACAATATGAGAGTCTTAAGGGATTTAAATATTCACCATGATAACTCTAGTTTTACTGGAGTGTTCCACTAGGTCACTGAGGATTTTCAAGTAGATGGACTTCTTCATTTGTTCCACAAATTGGGTCAATTCAAGTAGGTCAAATTAACCCCATTTAATCATTTGACTTCTATTGGATGCTTTGTGTGCATTTGTCACAGTTTTTGATTTTTTGCCTATGACACTAGAATATAATTGAGGTTTATTTTTTATTTTTAAAAAATATATATTTAATTTATCCATGTGGTATTGATTTTTGAACAATTTTTTTTCTCATTCTTATGTATGTATTGATGGATCAAGCCATTTGCATGTCAAGTTGATTTATAAGCTATGCATGCATGAGTAATTAAAATTTTAACTCGTGATTAAATAGTGGATGGATGGTGAAATATTTTAGAAGGTTATGGATCATAAATGTTACCTTGTTAAGGTTGTAGGTGCGAAGAAAACTCAAACGTAAGGTGATAGATTATGGGTAAATTAGTTTTCTTATCTTCATGTAAATTAGAATGGTTCACTCACACTTTGTGCTGGGTTAATTATTTGTTTATGTCAAATTATAGAGTAAAAATTTGAAGATTAAATATATTCTACGCAAAGTTTTTAGAACCAAACCGGTGGTCGAACTGGTTAGACCATTAGTTCGTATAGTTCGATTAAATGAATCATTAAAAACAAAAAAAAAGATATTTTAAAAATAAAAATGATTCAATTGGGTTTTTAGCCTAATTTTACCAACTCATACCAGTTCGTATGTCAACCAATCTGATGACTCTCTTCGGACTGGTACCTCAGCCAATTCGATCAGTTCAAACAAACATGACTCTAAGTCTCTACACTTCATACATTTAGAATTTAGCCCGTCAACTTTATTTTAATCTCTCAACTTTATGAATTTAGAAATCCGTATATCAAATTATCTATAATCACATAATATTTTAATTGAAAAGCTAACAATATTAACCATTTAAACTAATTAATAAAATTATAAAAATATAAATGTCAAATTATGTTAGAAATTAAAGTATAATGATTAAATCTTAATTTTAACCATATTAGAAGGGCTAAAATTAAAAATTAACCATTTTTCATAAAATGGAAAAAAAAAGAGAAGAAATAAGCTTGTGGGTGTGCCATGTTGCTTAAAGAGGAAGGTTCTTTTGACATTCCTTTAATATATAGGTATAGATTTATATTCCATTTATGGGTTGTTTAGATCATTGAATGTACTGGTGCTAATATTACATTCCATAATTAATCACATACTCAAAGTTCAATAAAAATGTTGCTGACTATTCTGAATTTGTCATTTGTCTTCATTCTATTGCAGAAATTTTAATTTCTGATTGTCGTCATGATTTGGGTGATAATGAAGGGAGATAGTGTCTAGTGTATTAGGTAAGCCTATTGGCTTGGCTTTAGGTTCTCTACTTGTTTTCTCTTTTTATCCTATTGACAACCTTGATTCATTGATAGCAACCTTAACAGCTACTAATCAGGGATATAGCAACAAATTTTAGAGATTAAATTGATATTATTTCCATATTTATCATGATATTTATGTATATAAACATGTACATATTTTAGAATTATGTATGAAATTGAGTGAATGTTTCCTCAATATGTTACCTTGTGAAATTTTTTTTTTCACTCGTATTGTATATGTGTCATTTTGATTGCTCATTTTGATACTTGATTTTGGAGGTTTACATTTTATGTATATAAGTGTGTACGATTGCCAAATTTTGAATGTGGAATGGTTAAGGTAATGCTATGAGAATGATGTAAAATTGTTCAATATGTGATTGTTGGGTGATAGTTTAATACGATTGTTGGGTGTGGTATAAAAACATGATATTATGATATGTCGAACTATGGTACTCTAAATCATAAATGTAGCTTAGAATTTGAATGGCTATATGTCATATATATGTGTGTGTGTGTGTGTGTGTGTGTGTGTTTATATGCGAGTTGCGTTTATATGCGAGCTGTCTCTATATGTGAGCTATGTTTATATGCGATTTATGTCAATGTACAAACTGTCACTGTAATGTATGTGTGAACTGATTCTATAACTAGTCATGTACTAACTGACTCTGTAATGTATATGTGAGCTGGTTTTGTCAAGTGTGTGTGAACTAATTCATTAAAGAAGTTATGTGTGAAATGAATTTGTATGGTGTCTATGTGCGAGCTCTCTATAAAGTATCTAAGTGTGAGCTAGCCTATAAAGTAATAATATGCATGTTGTGTAAATCTATGAGCTGTATTGACATGCGAACTATCTGTGAGCTGTATTGACATGCGAACTATGTCAATACATGAGCTACGTCAACATGTGTGTTTGTAGTAAAAGTACAAGTTGAATTGTTGTAGTATCCTATAGCTTGGGTCCAGCGACCGAACCGAGCAAGGAGTGTTACACAAGGTGTTTGTGAGCTTTTATGATTGCGAAAGATATTGGAAAAACTAAGGTTGTTGGACGAAAATGGATCATCCTTTTATTGTGACAACTAGATGGCCAGCAACATCACTCAAAATCCAGTGCAACACGATAGAACCAAGCACATTGAAATTGATCGTTGTTTTATCAAAGAAAAAGTAACCAATGGTGTTTTGAGCCTATTTCATCTAGTGTCAAAAAAACAGTTAACCGATGTCTTCACCAAAGGGCTTAGTTGTAAGGTTTATCATAATCTACTTTTCAAGTTGGGCATGTGAGACATTTATACACCAACTTGATGGGGAGTGTTGACAACCTTACTTTATTGATAGCCTTAACAGCTATTAATTAGGGATATAGCAACATATTTTTAGAGATTAAATTGATATTATTTCTTTGTTTATCATGATAATTTGTGTATAGAAACAAGTACAATTTTAGAACTAAGTATAAAATTGAGTGAATGTTTCCTGAATATTACCTAACCCCTTTCTTTAATTCTTAGCATATCCTGATTTTATTTTTAATGAAATGATCTTTTCCTTCAAATAAAAATAAAAATAAAATTATTGAAAATAAGATATTATTAATAGTGTTAAGAACCACTAATATAGGGTAATATCAATATTACCTTTTCTTTAGATATTTGTAAAATTTCATCCAAAATATTATTTTTGTACCAATTTGATACTTTTCTTTTATCATTTTAGTCAAATTTTCTCTTAACCCATAACAAAATGATATGTTTCAGTAAAAAGCAATTTATATATATTTGATCTCCTTTTATATAGTTAGTAGTAGTTTTGTTTTTGTTTTTTCCCTTAGACCATAACAAATTTAAGTTCTATTGTTAATATTCAACATATATTTTAGTTAAATGAATCAAACTTTTAGAGAAATGCGGACTGGGAAATGTTTGATTACCTCTGGTAATAGAATTACCCTCCCATTTAGATTACTTTTATATTATCTAATATATTACATTGTCTTGTTTGATTCATTTGATTAGAATGTCAATTTTTGTTATTTGATTGATGGAACAAAAAATTACCTAAAGACACATTTTACTAAATTATCCTCATAAATTTTATTTATTTTTATTGTTTACTACGTAACATAGTGGTCGATACCATATTGATAATGGTTGAGTACATAACATAGTGGTCGATACCATATTGATAATGGTAGCAACAGCTAGTGCATACCATTTTGACCTTAAGTAGGACCAACTTTTTTTTGTTTGTTTGGATTTGACTAAACTATAAGTGTTTCGATTGTTGCAACCAATACCAATCTATATTACTGTATACCGTTTCTACGTTATTGAACAATAATTTATATTTTAAATCATTTTAAATATTTTTTATCTTGACTATTTTTTTCCTTAAAGCAACTATTCTTAATATTTATAATTACATCAATAAATAAAATATAATCATTAAATTAAGTTATTTAACAAAATAATAATTCCTACAACTACGAGTGTCATATTTACTGAAATTCTTTAATGTTACATAATTTGCTATCTTCAAGTTTGTTATACACAATTGAAAACTTTTTTAAAAAAATTACACAATTATTTTTGGCTCCCTCAATCATTAATCGCATGCTTAATGCTAGTTTACTTCTTTAGAAGCAATACAACATGAAATAAAAGAAAAGGGAGAAGCAATATTTAAACTAAATACATATATTGTGGATGTTAACAATTTGTTATGATTTAAGGGTGAAAAAGGACGATATTCCAAATTATATAAAAGGAGATTAAACATATATTTTTTTTATTAAAATATGTGATTTTTATGTGGGATAAAATTTAAAATTATACATAAATTTTGATTTAATGTGCAATTGTATACACGAATTTTAATTTGGTATAATTATACACGTGAAACTCTAATTGTGGTTCAAATATATACTTAAAACATTAATTTTGATTTAATCATATACATTTAAAGAAATAAATACTTTAATTTTTTTATATTGAATAAATATAATTATTTATGCATGTAATATATAAATATAAAATGATGTTATATCAATAAGTAGATTAAATCAAAATTTCATGTATAAAATTGCATAAAATCAATGTTCATGTATACAATTATACATTAAATCATAGATCATGTATAATTTTGATATTAATCCCTTTTTATGTTGAAAGATATATTTGGCTAAAATGGTAAAAAAATGATAAAAGTAATTTTAGAAATGTTAATTTAAATAATAATAATAATTTTGAGTTTACTCGTGAATCTTGACAATTTCGGCAACTTCATATGATTAGCAAGATGATCTTGTTGATTCAAACATTGGTATATGGTATATGACTATGAAATGTATAATTTTCATACATAATTTCACATTAATGTGTGATCCAAATCACCTCATATTATCATATTCCTTTTATTTTGAGAAAAAAATTATCCAAAATAAAAGCACAAGAGTTAAATTTATCAAATAAAAAGTGAAGGGTTAAAATTAGATAGGAGAGCAGAATTTATGATTATATTTTTTTTTCCTTGTATTGAATCAATGTAACAACTAAACTAAAAAAAAAAGAAAAAGTAAACTACTTAGTTGGTCACCTAATTTTTAGAGTATTTTTATTTTGGTCACTCTCAAATTTGTTTTCATAATTTTGTCACCTAATTTTTAGGGCGTTTTCATTTAATCACTCAAGCGTTAAATCTTTAACAACGGTTGATTGTACAAGCCTAATCATATCCATATCATGTTTACAATTTCATTTTGATCACCCAACTTCTACGTTGGTTTCATTTTGGTCACCAAATTTTTTTAGGTCTTAGTTTAGGTAAAAAAACGATTAAAGTGAAAAAATGGTAAAAACTAAAATAATGCAATAAAAATTTGTCAAATTGTACTTGTTTATCCTCTTGCAAAAATTCTACATTTCTTTTTTTGATATAGTAAGAAATCAGTTGACATTATCAAGAAAAAAAATCCATAATTTATTTAATTTATTTTGATGTTTTGAAATTTAAATTTTCAGTATTGAAAATAAAAAGGAAATTTAGAACTTTTCGCAATGGGGTAAACAAGTACAATATGACAAATTTTTTTAATACATTATTTTATTTTCTATTCACTTTTTCACTTCATTCTTTATTTTCTTTGCCCAAATTAAGACTTAAAAATATTTTCAATGACCAAAATGAAAGTGACCTAGAAGTCGGGTGACCAAAATGAAAGTGTAAGATTAGTATGCATATGATTGGCATATGATTTTCTAACACTTGGATGACTAAAATGAAACATCCTAAAAGCTAGGTGATGAAATTGTAAAAATATTTTTATGACCAAAATGAAAACGACCTAAAAGTTGGATTACCAACTGAGGTAATTTATCAAAAAAGTGAATGGGCTGAACTAGGGGTGAGCAAAACTTGATTCGACTCGAAAAAATTGAAGAAATTTTTGAATTTTAAGTTAAACAAATTGAGTTATTTGAGTCAACTCGAATTTTTTTTTCGAATTTCAAGTTTGAATCAAGTTGAATTTTCAATTCGAATAAATCGAATAACAAATTATAATATTTTACATTTTTACCTCAAACCCTCAAACCTTTTTTACTTTTCCCCCAAAATTGTAACACCCCTAACGAATAATCGTCACCGAAATAGGGTTATAGAGCATTACTGAAGTTTACAGAACAATTACAGTTAATTTATGTCATTTACTATTCTTATTTGAAACCAAACATAATCAATCATATTGTCCCTTAAATGGACCCTCGAGGCCTAAGTTATCCATTAAAAACAAGACGGGACTAAATCGGGAACTCAGAGAATTTTTCGCGAAATTACAAAATTTTTCTTAAGTGCAAGGGACACACGCTCGTGTGGGTAGGCCGTGTGGGAATTCAATGTGAGGCAAACGGCCATGTTCTAGCTCATGTCTATACTCGTGTAACTCTCTGACTTGGGTCACACAGCTAGCCGCACGCCCATGTGTTAGGCCATGTGGACAATTTAATTTTAAAAAATTAGGTACAAGATTCACACGGCCAAGACACACGCTCGTGTGTTAAGCCGTGTGTCACACACGGTTGAGACACACGACTGTGTCTCTACCTGTGTGAAGTTATCTAGGCATTCTATTTCTAAATTTTTAGGATGCAGGGAACCCACGGCCAAACCACCCATGCGCATGGCCGTGTGTCACACATGGATGAGACAAACGCCCGTGTGGACGAAAATAGGCCATTTTCAAGGCAACTTTTCTCACCCAAATTTTACTTCAACCTACAAAAACATTTGAATACATTACATTCACCAACCAATTCAAGACATTAAAACCAAGCCAAAACCAATCTTATGCATGATATATTATCACACGTATTCATGTATTCAAACTTACATATTTGTATAAACATATAAATTTACCAAAATTCAATCTAATCATACCAAGCATATGTATGTATTAAACATGATATAACCTCATACACATACATCAAACATGCCATCACTAGCCATTCCAATGGCTAATTACAACCAACCATTTATGTAACATCCCAAAATATGGCCTAGTCAGAATAGTGGTTTTGGGACCACAAATTCGACATCAAATATTAAAAATTTTATGATTATTATGAGGTTTAGAGTATGGGAATATGCATGTGTTAAAATTTCAAGAAGGAATTCTTTGAGTAAGGTGTCCAATTGGAAATTAGGGACTAAATTGAATAAATTGCAAAACTTGGATTCTAGGAGCAATTTGTATGGAATTGCTTTAGATTATAAATTAGAAGGCCTTGGAGAGAAATTTTTCCAATTTCTAAGTTTTTGGACAAAAATGGGCTTGCATGGATGAAATTTTAAAGAAAGGGCTTAAGGGCATTTTGGTCATTTGGCATTTTAATGAAATAAAATGGGAAAAATGAAGCAAAAATCAGTCATCTTCTCCCTTGTACCAGCTAAAATTCTCAAGCCCTCCATAACTAGGGTTTTCAAGCTTTGCAAGCTCATTAGTAAGTACTCCTAAGCCCCTTTTTAATGTTCTTTGCATTTTTGAGATCCAGGTAGCTTGCTCTCTCCATTTCTACCCATATTTCATGTTAGGGTTTATGTTTAAAAATTTAACCATGCATGAGTTACTTGTATTTTTATGGTTTATGTAGGAATATGAAAGTTGGATGTGTGTTAAACATCTTTTCCTAGGTGATTTTCATGAAAAACCCCTAAAGGGAGCTTTTTGCAAAAGTTGTTAAATGTATGGTAAAAATTTTAAAATAATGGAAAATTTGGGCTGCCATAAGAGGAAAAAAGTGTTCGGCTAGGCTTGGGTAAGATAGAAATTTCATGTGTTTCATTATACGAGCCTAGGGACTAAATCGTAAAAATGTGAAAGGTTAGGGGCACAACGGTCATTTAGAATGGGGTGGAATTTAGACTTGAAAAGTATAGTGTAGAGTATTAATGATTTAATTCTATTGTTATAGACCCCGAGGAACAAATTTCAGAGGTCGATCGAGGAAAACGAAAGGTTTCGGAATAACCGAAACACGACACCGAAACGAATACCAGGTAAGTTTAGATAACTTAAAGTAAACTCTTAATATGCCTAATTATATGATTTTTGAATGAATGATGTTTACATTTATTGATAACATAAAAATTTCATGAAATGCATCTTTGATAATGATATGTTGAAAAATGTCTCGTTTGAGGTTTAAAAAGGGAATTCGATAGATAAACCATGATTTACAAGTGAATTGAGATCCTGCATGTGTTGCAGAAAGGATTTATCCCGGACGGGTAATCCGTTGATCTCAATTATAAAAAGGATCCAAATCGAACGGGTGTTCCTTTGGATGATCAAGCCTCCCGAAGAATACATGTGCATTATGGATTTAGCCCGGACGGGTAATCTAATTAAGGTCTAAATTTAGCCTGGACTGGTAATTTAGATCTGAGCTCAATAAAGGTGTTTGTTGTTATAAGGGGATTTAGCTTGGACTGGCAATCCTGACATCACCTTATGAGTTTTGTAAATGGGGGATTTAGCCTGGACTGGTAATCTCGCCATAAAATGTGAGGTTCACGGGAGTGCACACTTGAAATTATTATCCTTATGAATTGACAGTTAATGGAGATCCCATCGAGATTTCCTAGAAACTCAATAGAATTAACATGAGAAGGATGTATATCAATGAAACGATGGATGATGAGTTCATCTAGGATAAATTACATGGTGCTTTGTTATGTGACTAACTCATTGATTGAGTGCATGTGATAGGGAACCATTTCATACTTGTTGGTTTCATTATCTATTATGGATGTATGCTAATCACTTGGTAAGTTTACTTTCCGGTTATTCGAGCTTACTAAGCATGTAAATGCTTACCCCTCTCATTTCCCCTATTTTTCAGAGCTCGAGGACTTGTAAGGACTGGAAGACAGTTGGAGAGTCAGCACACTATCAACTAAACCAGCTTTGGTATAAAGACATTTCTATTTTGTTCAATGGCATGTATAGGACTCTTGAGTATTTTGTTATATGTGTCAATTGATTTGCTAAATAAAGGCATGTAAAGATGTATCTATCTTCTTCTTTTTTGTATATGGCCATAAGAATTGGCTTATTTTGAAGTAGGCTATGACCTACAAAATTTCCATGCATGTTTATATTCATATATGATGGTTTGTTTCCAATTGGCAATGAGTCACAAGAACGAGCCAATCTTTAATGTGTTAAAGTGACATGGAAACCCATAAATACAAGATGGGAAATAACCTGGCATGTGTGAAACAAACGATATGAGGTTTCTATGCAATAAGTTTTGCCAAGAACATTTATAAGAATATAATCATGTTTTGCTTTGCATTTGACAATCATTAAGTATAAGTATTGAAAAGGGTGACCAAAGGCTTGGAAAATAGCCTATTAGGGTCCACACGGTTGGGCACATGGGCGTGTGTCTAGGCCATGTGTGACACACAGGCCACTCCCATGGGTGTGTGGTATGGTCGTGCATCCCCTGCACCTAAAGGTTTAAGTCAGTGTTGTACACGGGATAAGGTTAAAGTCAGGGTTGCACACGGGCTGAGGGCATGGGCGTGTCCCAAGACACATGGGCGTGTGTGATCACACGGCCCCACCTACACAGGCGTGTGACACTTCAAAGTAAAGGAAATTTTCCAAGGTACCCAAAGTTTATCGAATGTCCCCGGTTTTGTCTCGAACTTCCCTTAGGTATGTTTTAGGCCTCGAAGGCCTGTTTAAGGGACGAGATGTACATGTTTGAAAAGTTTTAAATTTGAGTGAAACTCTGTGACCTGATTTAATATGTTTGTGAATGTGAAACCCCGGTAATGCCTTGAACCCTATCTCGGCATCGGATAAGGGTGAGGGGTGTTACAATTTACATGCCATCATCGGCCAATTTAACCTATACATGCCATTATACCAAAAGTTAGTTTGCTTTATATACCGAAAAGTCTAAGGGATAGTGTGATGTGACTCATTTAGTTTGCTTTATATACCGAAAAGTCTAAAGGATAGTGTGATGTGACTTCGACCAAGTTTCGACCTTCATGAGCTTCCGAGTACTATAAAATAGAGGAAAGAAAAATTGAGTAAGCATTTAATGCTTAATAAGTTCGTATAACAAGAATTTAACTTATCAATCATGTTCATTTAAAGTAAGCATACAAACATGCATCCAAAACATTTTGGCCAAATGCCTAACCACATGTTCTCATCAAACAAGTTAGTCATGAAATTTCACATGAATATCAAGAAATCAGAGATGAGCTCATTGTACAACAATTTCTAGGTATTTCAGAGAAATTCAAGATATAATTAATTTAAATCTCATATTTTTATCACACAAGGAGTTTTGTCTGTTGAATCATTGAAATATTGATAGATACCTGGGTAGTAGACAGAAGGTGTACAAAACAGTGATCCATAAATTCATATCCAGGGGTGCTCTTTAAGGCAAATAGTCAGGAAGAGCACTCTCTCGAGCATATGACAGGAAGCTCATGTGAGCCATGTAATAGGAAGCTTGTCCAGGTTGTATAATAGAAAGCTCATAAGAGCCATAATCAGGAAGCTCATGCAAGTCAATAACAGGTAGCTCCGAAGAGCCATTAACAGGAAGCTCCGAATAGCCACATATCGGAAAGTCCAAGTGAGTCATTATTAGGAAGCTCTGGAGAGCCGTTAATTAGGAAGCTCACAAAGAGCCTTTAATAAGGAAGTTCACGAAGAGCCATATAACGGGACGCTCACAAAGAGCTACGGTATATCTACAACACATGCAGGATCAATACCGATCGAGATACTCACAAGAACCATGTAACGAGAAGCTCGAGAAGGCTAATAACAGAATGCTCTTTTGAGCTTTCGTGTGTCCACAACATATACAAGACCACAACCAATTCGGGAAACTTGTATCCATCGAATTTCGTTCATTCATACGAAATTTAACGTTTATCGAACATGTTAGACATATAATTATTTTCATATACATAACAATTTCATAGTTCACATACATATCATTCAATTCAAACATATAATTACACAATTAAGTTACACGAACTTACCTCGAGACTTGTTCGTATACGAGAATCTACTAATTCGACAGCTCTTTTTCCTTGATCTAAGTCTTTTTTTGGTATTTCTGGATCTATATAAAAAAATTTAATCATTTATTACATTTCACATTCAAATCAACCCAATTCACATATTAGGCAAAAGTACCATTTTGCCCATATACTTTTAATTAATTCTAATTTCGTCTCTAGGCTCGGAAAATGAAATTCATACATTTTAATTCTTATCCAAGCCTAACCAATTTGTACATATAACAATAACAGTCCATGTATTTCATAAAAATTAGAATTTTTTCATGAATTTTACATCTTTTCAATTTAGTCCCTAAATCACAATTTCATGGAAATTTCCTTTACAAAAGTTGTTTATTTATTAACTCCCTTTCATTTTTACCATAAATTTAAAAAATTCGGCATACTCATCCATGGAAAAATTTTAATACTTTGATAACTTTGCAAATTCATCCACAAAATAGATAGATTAGGTTATTACGATCTCAGAAATGTAAAAATTACTAAAAATGGGACATGATTACTTACCCAATTAAACTTTCTTGAAGTTCTTTCTCTTAGCTAGGCTTTCCATAGAAAATTTTTGGGAAGATGATAATAATATGATACTTTCTTTTATTTTATTATTTATCATCCTATCATTTTTTTTCTTTCCAATTTAATCATTTTCTTTTCTTAAATTTCCATGGATGAATCATCATAAATATCTACTAACCCTTCTTAATGGTCTATTTATCATATAAGGACCTCAATTTTTGAATTCCATAGCTATTTGCTACCTATAGCTACTAGAACTCAACTTTTTCATTTTATGCAATTTGGTCCTTTTATCAATTAAACATGAAATCGGTAAAATTTTTCCTAACAAAATTTTCATACATTATTCCTATCATAATGCAAACCATGCAATAATTTTAAAATAATTTTTCTTTCTGGGCTGTTACAACTCTCCCCCTTTAAAGAATTTTTGTCCTCGAAAATCTTACCAGTAAAGAGGTTTGGATACTGCTTTCTGGTGGTAATGTCAATCGATACGCAACAAGTCTGATTCTTTCAATGATTTCATATGGTCTGATAAACCGTGGACTCAGTTTCCTTTACGGTCAAACCGGAGAACTTTCTTCCAAGGTAATATTTTCAAGAATACCTTATCACCGACCTGAAATTCTATCTCTTTTCGTTTAAGATCGGCATAAGACTTTTGACGATTAGAGGCTGCTTTCAAACTATCCTGAATCACTTGTACCTTTTTTTCAGTCTCATGGATCAAATCAACTCCATGTATCTTTTTCTCACTATGCTCAGTCCAATACAATGGAGTTCTACATTTACAACCATACAGAGCCTCGTACGGTGCCATTTTAATGATGGACTAATAGCTATTATTATATGCAAATTCAACTAAAGTTAGGTACTTTTCCCAGTTACCTTCAAACTCTAGTACATAACACCAAAGCATATCTTCTAGAATCTGGATTACACGCTCAGACTTACCATCGATCTGAGGATGGAATGCAGTACTAAAATGTAACTATGTACATAGAGCTTCCTACAACATGCTCCAGAACCGGGATGTAAACTGGGGACCTCTATTGAAAATAATAGAGACTGGCACCCCATGTAATTTGAAAATCTCAAAAACATATAACTCAGTCAATCTGTCTAGAGAGAAATCCATATGTATCGGAATAAAGGGTGTAGACTTTGTTAAACGGTCAACAATTACCCAAATGGCATCTTTCTTTTTTGGAGATAAGGTAATCCTGATATAAAGTTCATGGTAACTCTTTCTCATTTCCACTCAAGTATCATAAATTGCTGTAATAATCCCAAAGGCACCTGGTGTTCAGCTTTAACTTGTTGACATACCAGACACTTAGACACAAATTCAAAAATGTCACATTTCATTCCCGACCACCAGTACATCTTTTTCAAATCATTATACATTTTATTACTCCCCAGATGTACAGATATAATACCATTATGAGCTTCGTGCAAAATCTTCTATATAAGTTTTGAATTCTTCCGTATACATATTCTGCCTCTGAATAACAAGCAATCATCAGGCCCAATCTGAAATTCTGAATTAGAATTTAATTCACATTGAACCCATTTAGCTTGTAGCTCATCATCATTTTTCTGAGTTTCAAAGATCTGCTGTAGAAATGTCGGTTTAGCTTTTAACTCAGCTATGATTGAACCATCATCAGGAAAAGACAACCAAGTATTCATTGCTTGTAAAGCAAACAGGGATTTTTTGTTCAGAGCATCCGCAACCACATTGGCTTTTCCTAGATGATAATCAATAACTAGATCATAATCTTTTAATAACTCAAGCCACCTTCACTGTCTTAGATTCAAGTCTTTGTGCAACATCAGATACTTTAAACTTTTATGCTCGGTGAATATGTGACATTTTTCACCAAATAGATAGTGTCGCCAAATTTTCAATGCAAACACAATGGCTGCCAATTCTAGATCATGTATCAGGTAGTTCTTTTCATATGGTTTTAGCTGTCTAGAAGCATAGGCTATTACCTTACCTTCTTACATCAAGACACAACCCAAACCATTCAATGATGCATCACTGTAAATTATAAATTCTTTACCCAATTTAGGCTGAACTAGTACAGATGCTTCAATCAATAAGGCTTTCAGTCTATCAAAACTCTGCTGACACTTGTCAGACCATTCAAATTTTACATCTTTCTACAACAATCGTGTCATCGGAGAAGATATCATCGAAAACCCTTTTACAAACCTCTAATAATATCTAGCTAATCCCAGAAAACTTCTGACTTCAGGCACATTTTTTGGTAGTTTCCAGTTAACAATTGCTGAAATTTCATTCGAGTCCACTTTGATGCCTTCAGCAAATACTATATGTCCGAGAAAACCAACTTCCCGAAGTCAAAATTCCTATTTACTTAATTTGGCATACAGTTGTTTCTCGCATAAAATTTGCAGCAAAATTCTAAGATGGTTAGCATGTTCATTTTCATATCGGGAGTATACCAGAATATCATTAATAAACACCACAACAAATCTATCCAAATACGGTCTAAAATTTCTATTAATAAAATCCATGAATACCGCAGGTGCATTAGTTAAGCCGAACGGCATCACAAGAAACTTATAGTGCCCATACCCGATTCTGAAGGTTGTCTTTGGCACATCTGAATCTTTCACCTATAGCTGATAGTAACCAGAACGAAGATCAATTTTCAAAAATACAGTGGCACATTTCAACTAATTAAACAAGTCATCAATATGAGGCAGTGGATACTTATTCTTTATTGTGACTTTGTTGTAACACCCCCTAACCCCGAACCGTCGCCGAAACAAAGTTACGAGGCATTACCAGTCATATCAGACAACTTATGAATAATTCACAAATAAAATAACATTCATAGTATAATTGAATTACTAAATCCCTATATTGAACTATTCAAATCTAAATCATACATTTAAGTGAAACGGGACTCGTTTAAGTACTCCAATTTTTATTTATTTATTTATTATTTATTATTTATTTTATATTTTTTTTATAAATTTCGATAGCATTTCTGCTTATTTTTACATAAAACCCCTGCAATTAAACCATATTCATTTCAAACATAACCAATTCAACCAATTTATGAATAATTCACAAATAAAATAATATTCATAGCATAATTTAATTACTAAATCCCTATATTGAACTATTCAAATCTAAATCATACATTTAAGTGAAACGGGACTCGTTTAAGTACTCCAATTTTTTTTTTATTTTATTTTTATAAATTTTGACAACATTTCTACTTATTTTTACATAAAACCCCCTGCAATTAAACCATATTCATTTCAAACATAACCAATTCAACCAATTTATTTCACATATTTATTTTCTATCCTAAATACTTTCTAATCAACTTAATCAATATAATATCAATTTAAAATTATCATTGTACTAATTAAATTGAAATGGATAAACTTTTTCATATAATTATTAGACTTGCGATACTAATATTTTAAACCATTTATATTCAAAACATAATAACCTTTATACACATCCTATGTACATGCCACATTACCAAAAGAAAATATACATCACCAAAAGTTTGCTGAAGTCGGGTCTGGCTTAGGATGCTGGTTCAGTACTTGACTTCTACAACCTACGTACGGAAAGAACCGTACGCTGAGTATGTATATACTCAGTGGTATCACTATATTTCAGTTTATAATTAAATACATTAAATCACACACATACTTTTATGTTACAATCATCATCACTTAATGAACAATTAAATCTTTTTATTTTATCATTCGATTATATATATATCATTCTTATTTCTTTATTTCAATTTTCAACTTTCACATATGCCATATCATTCAAATTTAGTTTTATCAGTAGATTTATTTCATTTGCCCCTATTAACTTGACTCGGACTTGGCGGATACACGGATTCCAACCAACACACTAGTACGGCACAATGTGCCTTAACGGTACACAATACCTAATCAGTAATCAGTAACGGTAGCAGTAGCAGTAACAGTAACAGTATTCAACACACAAAGTGCTGAATCTGTAATAGTAATTGTAACAATATTCAACACACAAAGTGTCGAATCGGTAACAGTAATGGTAACAGTAACAGTAGTCGGCACATAAGTGCCTGATCAGTAAGCCGGCAAAAACCTGTACTCTTTCATATCCTATGGCATGCCAACTATATCCGACTAGCCCGACTAGTTAATAGGGTACTTAAATCATTTTCAGTACAATTTCTATTTCGATTCAATATTAATTATAATTTATTATTTTGATCAATTTTCACAATAATACAATAATTCACTTCATTAGAAATTTTACAGTTCAATGCAATATATGTAACATTATTCAGTAATTTCACAGTTCAATTCGGTATTCAAAATAATATTCAGTATCCCATAATTCAGTTCAGTATCAATCTAAATTTTAATACCCAATCACAAATTTTATCAGTTCATTAAATACTTACCTTAAAATACTTACCACACATTCATATTAAATTAAACACATATTAATTATAAAGCTTGAGTTATAGTGATACAAACCAGAATTTTTTTTTCTTCGGATTTAATCCTCGGCGATCTTTCCTTTTCCTTTTTGGGCCGATGCTTCAGGCTCGATATTAGCTACGAACAATTAAAATAATTTCACAATTATTAGCATAACACAATTTAAATGCTGAAATTTTTATCTAACTTTTACTTTAATTCCAATTTAATCCCAACTAAACCTATATATTTTTCTTTCTCAATTCATACCTCTTTGCTACTCAATTTCTTATCAAACCCATATCTAACTATTTAAATTTTATCATATTTTCATAATTTCGAATTTATTTCAATTTAATCCCTAAAACTCAAAACTTATAGCTTAGTTTACAATTCAATCCTTTATTCAATTCCAATTAAAATTTCTATCAAATAGACCCCCAATTCTATCATATGTTCAACATAACTCATGTTTAGAAATCTACTATATTTCAAATTTTCAATATAAATCATGACATATTTTGTCCTAGGACTCCAAAAACTTAAAAATTACAAGAAAAGGATTAAATTGACTTACCAATTTAATTTTGAACCTTGAAACCTAAATTTTCCTTTTTCTTCTTTCTCCCCTGTTTCTTCTCTGTTTTCTTTTTCATTTCTGTTTCTTTTTAACTCATTTGTTTCTTTTATATATAATAATATAATATAATATAATATAATATAATAATATACTTAATTATTAAACAAATATATATATTTTAATCAATAAAATCTTTGATATTTTTCCACATTAAACCGCCTCAGCTATAGGAAATGGTTTAATTTCCTCTTTAGTCTTTCTAGTTTTTCTTTAATCTATAATTAAACTTTTACCCTTATTCAATTTAATCCTTTTTACTAATTACTCTAAATTAAGCTAAATTTACTTAATTAAAACCTAATTAGACACACTACTAGGCTCATAAATATTTTTAATAATTATTTTCGAACTTATTTCACTAAGACGGAGGCCCGATAACACACTTTTTTTGTGCCCACGGATTTTGGTCGTTACACTTTGTTGAGCTGGCTGTAATCAATACATAACCTCAATGATCCATCTTTCTTTTTAACAAACAAAACTGGAGCACCCTAAGGTGAGAAACTAGGTCGAGCAAAGCCTCTATCAGTTAGTTCTTGCAACTGTGCTTTCAACTCTTTTAATTTTTTCAGAGCTATTCTGTAAGGTGCTATAGATATTGGTATTGTTCTCGGTACAAGATCTATAGAAAATTCCACTTCTTTACCCGGTGGTAATCTAAGTAATTCCTCCGGAAACACATCAGGATACTCACAAACAACTGACACTGATTTAATTTTCAACTAAGATACTTTAGTGTCCATCGCATAAGTAAGATAACTATCATACCTTTTTCTGACATATTTCTGTGCAGATATAACTGAGATCACATTAGACAACCCATCCAGTTTATCAGTTTATCAGATATAGCTGAGATTCTAACATTTTAACACAATATATTTCTATTTACAATTTACCACCGCACCATGTTGAGTTAGCCAGTCCATACCCAGAATCACATCAAATTCATTAAATGGCAGTAACATCAAATCAGCCCAGACATAATAACCCCTTACCATCAACGGACAATTTTTAAAAATTTTATCCATCATCACATACTGGCTTAGGGGGTTTGAAACATTAACCACGAATTTAGTGGACTCAATAGGTAAATTTTTAACAGACACTAAATTCGTACATATGTATGAATGTGTTGAACCAAGATCAATCAAAGTAGTAATTTTAGTATTAAGAAAAGAAAAAGTACCAATAATTGCGTCGGGTGCAGAGGCATCCTCACGTGCACAAATAATGTATGTCATTGTCGGTGCTTGTGCTTTAGATTTGACGGTTGAATCTTTCGTCACACATCGGCTACCATTAACATTGTCGGGGTGACGAGGTGGTCTACCTCTCGAGGCGGAGTTGCTCGGCCTTAAAGTCTGAACAGTATCTTTTTTAGGCCTTTCTAGGCAATCTCTGAGATAGTGGTCAAGAGAACGTCATCTAAAACATACCCCACTTCTCATACGACACTCCTCAAAGTGCAATTTATTACAATGTTTACATCTCGGTTTGGGGTTTTCGACACTTCCTACACTTGTTACAGATAGGGACTGAGATCTCAGATTAGAGCGTTGAGTAATTTTGTCTTTCCCACAGTACCCCGTAGATGTGAGAGAACGATCATGTTATTTCTTTGATTTCTTTGAACCTGACGATTATGACTTTCCCATAAATCTTTTACTTGTAGTTTGGGCTTTCATCTCTGCTTGTCTCTTTTCTTTACTTAATTCCTCGACTTTATGTGCTCGATCAACCAATACAACAAATTATTTTAATTCCAAAATCCCAACTAACAACTTGATGTCTTCATTTAATCGATTTTCAAAACTTTTACACATAACAACTTCAGTCGGGATACATTCTCTAGCATATTTATTTAACTGAACAAACTCCCACTCGTACTTACACACTCCCTCAGTACAACAGAAACCAGAGTATTCCACCATTGATAAGCTGAATCTTTTAGCAAAGACACAACACATTTCAAACATTTAGCAAGTGTGCAAGATAATTAATCCAAAACCCTGATAGTATTTTCTAACCAAAATTTAGCCCTTTTCCAGATCATCTTCAGCAGTAGCCTTAAATTCTTTTGCCCCATATTTTCAAATTTTATCTACCGGAGGCTTATCAGTTCTAACAGGTTCAGCACCTTGTGGCATATCAGGAACCTATTGAGGAACAGGAGGGGGAGGTTATTGTACAGTAGGATTTGTTCTTAAGAATTTAGTAAACCATTCATTCAACATTTGGAAAAAGGCTTCTCTAGCCTCTTCCCCTCGGCCCTCACTTACGGGCCTTCTACTACTTGAAGCAGTTCTTTGAACTGAAGCTTAACCATTGCTCTCAGCTTCCTCGGATTCAGCTCGGTTAGATGACATTAATATATAAAAAACATGTTTAAAATGGTCAGAAGATATCATACTATCACAATTTATATAATGGCATGTATAGCTAGACTCATATTTGCTACGTTAGTCCAAGAAAAATACTAAACCGTAGCTTTGATACTAATAAATATAACATCCCTAACCCATAACCGTCACCGAAACATGGTTACAGAGCATTACTGAAGTTTACAGAACAATTACAGTTAATTTATATCAATTACTATTCATATCTGAAACCAAACATATTCAATCATATTGTCCCTTAAATAGACCATCGAGGCCTAAGTTATGCATTAGAAACAAGACGGGACTAAATCGGGAACTTAGAGAGTTTTTTACGAAATTACAAATTTTTCTTAAGTGTAGGTGACACACGTCCATATGGGTAGGCCATATGGCTCACACGGCCAAGTGACACGCCCATGTCCTAGGCCGTGTGGGTATTCGATGTGAGGTACATAGTTATGTTTCAACCCGTGTCTATACCTATGTAACTCTCTAAATTGGGTCACACGGCCAGCCACACGGTCGTGTGCTAGGTCGTGTGGACAATTTAACTTTCAAAAATTAGGTACAAGATTCTCACAACCAAGACACATGCCCGTGTGCTAGCACACGACTGAGACACACGCCCGTATCTTTACCCATGTAAAGTTATCCAGGCATTCTATTTCTCAATTTTAAGGACGCCGAGGACACATAGCCAAACCACACGCCCGTGCGCATGGCCGTGTGTCATACACGGCTGAGACACAAGCCCGTGTGTCTACCTATATGGACGAAAATAGGTTATTTTCAGGGCCACTTTTCTCACCCAAATTTGCCTTCAACCTACAACAACACTTGAATACATTCACCAACCAATTCAGGACATTAAAACCAAGCTAAAACCAATCTTATGCATGATATATCATCACATGTATTCATGTATTCAAACTTACCTATTTGTATAAACATATAAATTTACCAAAATTCAATCTAGTCATACCAAGCATATATATGTATTAAACATGATATAACCTCATACACATACATCAAACATGCCATCACTAGCCATTCCAATGGCTAATTACAACCAACCATTTACATGCCATCATTGGCCAATTTAACCTATAAATGTCATTATACCAAAAGTTAGTTTGCTTTATATAACAAAAAATTCAAGGGATAGTGTGATGTGACTCTGACCAAGTTCCAACCTTTATGAGCTTTCGATTACTATAAAATAGAGAAAGAAAAATAGAGTAAGCATTTAATGCTTAATAAGTTCGTATAACAAGAATTTAACTTACCAATCATGTTCATTCAAAATAAGCATACAAACATGCATCCAAAACATTTTGGCCAAATGCCTAAACACATGCTCTCATCAAACCAGTTAGTCATGAAATTTCACATGAATATCAATAAATCAAAAATGAGCTCATCATACAACAATTTCCAGTTATTTCAGGGATATTCGAGATATAATTCATTTAAATCTCATATTTTTGTCCGTTGAATCATTGAAATATCGATGAATACTCGGGTAGTAGACACAAGGTGTATAAAATAGTGATCCGTAAATTCATATTTAGAGGTGCTCTTTAAGGCACATAATCGGGAGCACTCTCTCGAACATATGACAGGAAGCTCATGTAACCCATGTAACGGGAAGCTTATCCAGGCTGTATAACAGGAAGCTCATAAGAGCCATAATCAAAAAGCTCATACGAGCTAATAATAGGTAGCTTCGAAGAGCCATTAACGGGAAGCTCCAGATAGCCATATATCGGGAAGTTCAAACGAGCCATTATTAGAAAGCTCCAGAGAGCCATTAATCAGGAAGCTCACAAAGAGCCTTTAATCAAGAAGCTTATGAAGAGCCATATAACGGGACGCTCACAAAGAGCTGTGGTATGTCCGCAACACATGTAGGATCAATACCGATCGAGACGTTCATAGGAACCATGTAACGAGAAGCTCCAGAGGGCTAATAACGGGATGCTCTTTTGATCTTTGGTGTGTCCGCAACATATGCAAGACGACAACCAATTCAGGAAACTTGTATCCATCAAATTTCTTTCATTCATACAGAATTTAATGTTTATCAGACATGTCGGACATATAATTATTTTCATGTACATAACAATTTCATAGTTCACATAGACATCATTCAATTCAAACATATAATTACACAATTAAGTTACACAAACTTTCCTCGACACTTGTTCGTATACGAGAATCTACTAATCTTACACATTTTCTTTTCCTCAATCTAACTCTTTATTTGGTCTTTTCGGATCTATATAAATAAATTTAATCATCAATTTATTACATTTCATATTCAAATCAACCCAATTCACATCTTAGGCAAAAGTGTCATTTTGCCCCTATACTTTTAATTAATTCCAATTTCGTTCCTATGCTCGGAAAATGAAATTCATACATTTTAATCCTTATTTCAAGCCTAACCAATTTGTACATATAAAAATAACAGTCCATGTCTTTCATAAAAATTAGAAAATTTCCCTTAATTTTACATCTTTTCAATTTAGTCCCTAAATCACAATTTCATGGAAATTTCCTTTACAAAAGTTATTTATCTATCAACAACCTTTCATTTTTTACCATAAATTCCAAAATTTCAGCATACTCATCCATGGAAAAATTTTAATACTTTGATAACTTTGCAAATTAATCCCCAACATAGATAGATTGGGTTATTAAGACCTCGGAAATGTATAAATTACTAAAAACGGGATATGATTACTTACCCAATTAAACTTACTTGAAGTTCTATCTCTTAGCTAGAGTTTCCATAGAAAATTTTGGGGACGGTGATAATAATATGATATTTTCTTTTATTTTATTATTTATCATCCTATCATCTTTTTCTTTTCAATTTCATCCTTTTCTTTTCTTAAATTTCCATGGCTGAATCATCATAAATATCTACTAATCCTTCTTAATAGTCTATTTACCATATAAGGACCTCAAGTTTTGAATTCCATAGTTATTTGCTACCTATAGCTACTAGAACTCAACTTTTGTATTTTATGCAATTTGGTCTTTTTATCAATTAAATATGAAATCGGTAAAATTTCATACGTTATTCCTATCATAATGCAGACCATACAATAATTTTAAAATAATTTTAAAATAATTTTTCTTTCTGACTCGGATTTGTGGTCCTGAAACCACTGTTCCGATTTCACTAAAAAGGGACTGTTATAAAAACTTTTACTCCCCTCCCCCTCCCACCTCCCATATACCCCAAATCCATTTCCCACCAATTTTTTTTAATATTTTCCTCCAAAATTTTACTCTCCCATTTACTTTCCATAAAAATTTTACTCCCAAAAGCCCTCAAAACTTTTTATTTTCCCCCAAAATTTTTACTCTCTCCCGCTTTCTCCTAAAACTTCTACTCCCCTCCCATCCCCCTAAAATTTATATCTACTATTTATATTATTAAATTAAATTTCACATTTTGTACTATTTAAATTATTCAATTGTTTAATTATATTGAATATTTATATTAAAATTAAATTATTAATAATGCCGTAAATATTTGTATTAAAATTTTATGTTATCACATTTTTACATTTAATATATTTTTTTAATTTCAAAATACATAATCAGAAGATAATTGAAGCAGCTAAGTAAGCAAAGAAGCTAATTCGTATATAAAAGATTAATAAATAAATCATGAGGTGATGAAAGTTAATAATAAAATTAATTACGATGGGTGACAGTGGTTACAAAGACTTAAAATTATTTTTTAAAAATTTAAATCAAAAAAATATATTTAATTCAAAATTCATCTTATACTCAATTCAAAAATATTTTAAAATTAATAAAATATAATTTAACAATTCAATTAACTCAAAAAATTTTTATTTAATTCGATTTAGCGGTTATCCTTAAGCTGAACACGGATAAGAGGGAAAGGAATTCGCATTGAACGGCATACGCCATTAGGATTGCGGAAGTTTCTTGAAGAGAACGTTCGATACTGCGTGCGTGACTTTGTGAGATGTTTTTTTTATTATATATAATTGATTAATAAAAAGGAAAAAAATCGGTTTTTTAAACGCCTATAAATATGGAGTTGAGTTGAGAACATCAATTCAGAGCACCTCGTCTGTTTTTTAACCTAGCTAACTTTAAATAATTAACAAATCCTTACCCTAAATCAATTCTATTTTCTTAGATTTAGAATTCTCCTACCCAATACAAAAAAGTAATGAAAGGAAACAAGTCTTACGGCAATGGGTCATCATGGGCAGACCAATCGGACTACTCCGATCCAGCGGCTGCCACTAGTACTGCGAACGAGAAGAAAAGCAGCAGCGGTGGGGCAACCGCCAAGTACAAGCAGAAGGTCGGGGATGGGCTTGAGAAGACCAAATCTGTGGCTTCAACTGGGATGAAGAAGGTCAAACAAGGAACCTCCTCTGGGCTTCAATGGATCAAGGACAAGTATCATAAAAGTACCCACAAGCATTAGGATTATTAGACTTTGTTTATATTCCTTTTGGCTTTCCTTTAACTGGTTTTAATTTTATTCATTCATCTACCCATAATGATTTATTCCTCTGTTTTGATGTAAAACTGCAAATTATATCATAATAATAGATCAATATTGCTTTGTTTTATTTTTGGGCAGCCAAAGAGCTCAGTCTGCGAGTATTATATGTATGACTGATGGCGTCTAAAGCCAACCCGGTTCACCGTCTCTTTTATTACAAGGTGTTCTAATTCTTCAAACTGAATTAGATTTTCATGCTCCATGTAACTTAAAATTTGTTCTTATCATCGACAAACTGGCAGGATGTATCGGTTATCTAGATTGCACTCTGCAACTGCAGTGATTATAACTCTGTTAATGACTTAAACTGTTTTCATATATGAATCTGCCAGTTTTGAAACCTGAAAGGCTGAGTTTTTAGTATCTCTCGGTACAACTTTATTAATTATCGATTCATACGATAAATAAAGAGGTGAAAGAAGTGATACATATGGAAAACCATGCATCAGACAAGTTTCTGATAGCTTGTTTGAAAATCTCAGAGATGGTTCAGATGTTAGAAACAGCTTAGAAGAATTTATGGGTAAATTGGTTTGTTTCATTGCAGATGAGTTGAAAGTATGTACCTTCTCATTCTCATTGTCCAAGGTGTTTCCTTTCTTCCTCTAAGCATAGCAAAACCAGAAAAAAGAAAAGCACTTTCATTTCAATGATAAATTAATGTAAGCGGGGGTCGGTCAAGATTTGGACTTGAGGTGAACGTGAAAGCAAGAAAGCCTGCAAGAAGAGAGGTGAGATATGGGGACCTTGTAATTGGGACTCCTATGCTTAAGTCAGTGATATGGCTTATAGGATAAGCGAAAGAATAAAAGAAGATGAATAGTGAAATTAGTAAAGTCGAACTTCCATCTTACCATTCACATGACTGTTGTCTTAACCTTGGATACCAATCTGCTTCATCTGTTTGCTCCTGTCCGTTTTAATCATGTCAGGCGTTCTCAGCCCAATCTTTTGCGGCGTCAAGCTCCATTTTGCTTCCTGACATTCGTCTTTGATAAATGCACTTTTGTCCTCCTACGATTAACTATATATTAAACATAATTCTTGTGGGTCCTTTACTTTTAGGCGTATGGTAGGATATAATTTGACCTGCTAAATACCTAGACCACCTTCAGAGGAGTTTATTGTTTTGGGAATTCAATCTAAAATAGGGTTTATTCATCAGAGAGCGAGTTGTTCGTGTTTGGTTTGAATGTGCACATATCTTGGAGCTTAGTATGGCTAGATATCAGCCAAAATATTCAATTTTCCCTGAGGAAATTGCTAGGCCAGACTTCTCCATTATCGTCATAATATTTACATTAGTGTTAATTGAACTAGTCATCCGATATCATTCTAAATTGGTGTGTTGCAACTCTTACAAGAGGGCAGCACTGATTTTACTATTCCTAGAATTGTTCTAGTTCAATATGTTTGTTTCCTTCCTTGCTGTATTAAAAAAAAAAACCCATAACTAGGGTATATAAATAGAAAAATATTAAAATAATGTAATTAATGAATTCCTCCCGAAAACTTTAAATACCATATACAGGTTACCGAGGATTTAAAATGTAAGGTTATAAGTTAAGGATTACCATACATAAAATTACCATATACAGATTTCCATATATGGATTAAATAGGGTTTAAAATATAAGACTTAAACCTTCTATTTCACAACTGTAATTGATTCGTTATCAAGGACGAAGGAATAAAATTTTAAGTTTGGGTTAAATTTTGAAATTTTAAAATGTCTAAAAATAGTTATATAAACTAACTAGTTTTTTTTTTACTCGTGCAAAGCACGGATTAATATATATATATTACTGTCTATTTATTTAAATATGTTATATTAAATTTACTAGTAAATAAAATTTAAACAGTGATAAAAAAAAAGTTTTATGGTGAGGAAACGGTAAATTCAAGTAAAATTATAATATTTTTAAAAAAATTAAATTTATAATATAGTCAATCATAAGTAATTAACATATTAAACTTTAAAGTATGGAATTGAATGGAAATTTGTTACATGTGATTTAAATTTTTTTAAGAAAATTAATTAAATAGTGTAAATACATAGTAGAGGTGTCCATTAATCGAGGTGAAATTTAGTTCTTTAAAAAAAATTAAAACCTGTTTTACTATTCAAAAATTAATAAATAAATATATTTAGTAGATATTTTATATACTTTTCCAATTAAATTTAAATTTAGAAAATATTTTTATTATTTAAATTGAATTCCAGTTAAGCCATGTCATCTCAAGATATAAAAATACTTGTTTAAATTCGGCCCAAATTGAGATGACCTTATTGAGTCAATAAGTTACTTAATCAATAGACAGGTCTAATATACAATAACAAATTACAATACTCAAATATTTAATGGAGAAGGATCTGTTTCCCTACCGAAAATCTTAACATTTATTTCATAAAAATTTATATAAAAATGTTTAAAACATAGGTGGTAAATAAGAAAACAACACTAGTTATTTCTCATTACCACATTGTGCTTCTGAAACCTTATTATAATTTTTTATTTTCACCAATTTTAAAAAAGTAATAATTATGTCTTTCTTAGACTTGGCAACTTCATCAACTTGTTCAAACGATTTCTTATTATCTTCGTGTTCTCTACCTCCATCCTTGTACAGCCTGGTCCACTGTTTAAGCTTTTCATCCTTATATACATTATTTGATAATTTTTTTGCCAAGTCATTTGCTGCAAAAATAATAAATAATAAGTTGTAAATCAAGGATGCAAAGAAAGGAGACAAAACAAAGAGGAACATAATATTTTTTTTCCTTCACTAAAAGTTTTTGTTTTTCTCATTTTTGCTTCAAGAACCACCTCACTATAGGAAAACAGACTTTCAGCGGCGTTTTTTGTACCTTTAGTGGCGCTTTCTCAAGCGCCGCAAAAAGCGTCGCTATATGCAACGCCGCTAAAGACCATGACCTTTAGCGGCACTATTTTCAAAAACGCCGCTAAAGACCATGACCTTTAGCGGCGCTTTTTTCACAAACGCCGCTAAAGATCATAACCTTTAGCGCCACTTTTCTCACAAACGCTGCTAAAATAATGATATTAAAAAAATTATTTTATTTTAATTAAATAATATTTATTTCTATGTTAAATATTATATTATGTTTAATTTTTGAAATTTGAACTTTAAACTATATACATTTAAGGATAAATAAAAAATATTAATTAAATTAAATTTTCCATTAAAATTTAAACTTCAAAACTAAATATAAAAATTAATGAATTTAAATTTAATACATAAACATTGATTCAATATGTAATTTAATACATAAAAAAAACACACACACACACAGACACACGAAGTATTAGAATTTCTAAAACATAATTCATCCTGGTGAGAAAATAATGCCAAATCATCATCACATCTCATTAATCAAAGGAAAAAGATCAGAAAAGAAGAAGAAACAATATACAACAGAAGGCTGGTTCAAGCTTTAGATGAAGCCAAAGTATTGCAATGCCTGCATATATAACTTAGTGAAACTAACAACAAAAAAACACAAAATAGACAAACAATCACGCAGCAAAACTAGAGCAAATACAAGAATTTAAAAAATAAAAAAAAAGATGATAAATGGCAACAAAGCTAAAAACAAGTAGCAAAGTCAAACTACGCAAGCGATAAGAAGAAAATAACTAAAATTTTAAAATTTAAAATAGTACAGGGCCTAAAATTAACTAATTCGAAAAGTATTGGTCAAATTAAAATATAAGAACTAAATCATAACTTTCGCAAAGTATAGGAACTAATAATAGAATTAACCCGATATCTTTCTGTTGATTTGAAGTTTCTATCGACCTTTACCAATTCTCTGAAGCACATACAAGATGGAGATGTCTAGATTTAATTTCGAGTCTTTTACTCTGCTTGGCTTTAAGATGGGAAAGTAGTGGAGTTGGAACATGGGCATCCATTTATTTTAATGGGAGTTGAACCAATGGACAGAATTCATGCATACTTTGTAGTCTCAATTCTAATCCAAATTACTTGATTTGGAAAGAGTCTACCAGTGGGGATATAAACTACTGTTGATAGCATACTCAATTAAGGCACCTATGGTTTGCCGATGCAACTAGGGACAACAAGCAAAGTTTGCATTTCAATCACTCTTCAATGCTTAAATTAATAGTTTTTTGTTTAAGAAAATGGATAAAGATTAGAAGAAATTTATATTACAGGAGACCCAAAGTAGCAAAAGATTACAGAAAATAAAAAAAGGGTAAAAGAGAAGCTTAACATACCTGAAATAGAAGAAGAAAACTGTGAAAAATCAGTTTTAGTGCTTATTGACTACCTGTTGAGTTTGAGACAGGAAAGATTTTTAGAAGACCAAACTTTATACAAAAAAGAAACTGTAAAAAATATATAAAAAGCTAATAAAATTTTAGCTAAAATAAAAAATTCAAGATTTAAATATTTTAGATTTAAGTATATAGTTTCTTTTTCTAAATTTATTCAGGTTGTGTTTTTTTTTAATTTTTAAATTTAAAGGTAACATAAAAATATGAAAATAAAAATATCAATTACAAATTATATTTAATTTATATCACTGGAAGATCATATGAAGTTATAAATTGAAAAGATTTAACCAAAAAATATATACATGTCACATATAAAGACTGTAGTTCTACGAGTTGCACAACGGCATTATCTAGTTATGCCAGTAAAGAGCTTTCCTTGTTTCACCTTTTGTATATTTCTCCTAGTTACAGGAAACCAAATACCCCAGTAAGAGAGGTGGAAGCGTGAAAGGACAGCATTTTCTAAACCAATTTGAGGACAACTAAAATAACTAAACCAAATGTTTAGTCTCATTAATTATATTATAGTAGCAAAAATAATCAATGTGTGACCGAAATATGATAGATGATATGATATTTTTTTTTATTTTATAGTTTTGTTTATTTATTTATTTATTTTATTATTTGAAAATAATGAATTTCTTTTAATTTGGAGTTTAAAAAAATATTTTTTTTATTTAATATTAATCCATTAAGCATATCTCAATACTATTTTTTTTAACATGAATTCCTCTAATATTAGCAATATTTTTGTAGCATAACAAAAAAAATAGCCTTTGACAAAATGACCCCGTATAATGGCTAGCAGCTAGAAGGGACAACTATCCTAGATAAGAAATCGTGATGATTGGGGAAGAGTACCTCAAAGATTTGCATCAAGAAGGTCTTAATGGACTTGCTCTTGTCGATCACAGTCTCACTACCAACTTCAAGACGGCCGATTTGTTTGGGGTCAATCTTATATTTTGCAAGGAGTGAAGTAACAGCTGTTAAACTGCAGATCAAACATAACCACATTAGTAAAATCGAAGAAAGTGTTCATTTCAACCATCCATACAATGCAAATCTTAGTCATTATTATACATACTGTAAACCAGTATTACGTGATGCTAATAACATATAAGAAGAGTAGATATAAAATGTAGAATTTGTAACCTCATAGAGATAACATCTTACACTTCTGTACAAAAGGCCATGCAATCTTGTCTAAGTCCAATGGTGTATTTCCCCTTACTAGCACCATCATGAGCCTCCAATGCTTCCTGTTTTGTAGGAAAAAGAAATGAATATCATAAAATTAATCTCATATTACATTAATCTATGAATAAATAACATATCAAATAAAAAGCCATCATTCTACTATAAACTAAAACAAGTATTCATAACCATATGATCATGCAAAACTAGAATTTTTTTTTCTAGGGAAAATTGTAATTAACACCCATTGATCTAGTAAGGAATCAAACATAACACTTTAATAGTAGTTAGACTTCACCAAATTATAGAGTTCAAATGAGATGAACTTTTCAGATACACAATTAAAAATTTTGAAACAAGAAAAAAAACCCCAAGAAAATTAAATTTGGAGGCAATCAGTTTATTCACCATAAATAACCAAAAAAAATTCCACCTTTTACCCATTTTCTCCCTTGAATCAGCTACCCAACCAAAACCTAGAACTCAAAAACTCGAAGAAATTAACAGGAAAAAAAAAGGAAGAGATGAAATCACCTGTTGAACACAAGTAGGAGGGAAGTAGATTTCCATAGCAAGATTTCCCACATTCTTATCCATTGCTAAATGGATATTAACAAAAATATCCTCAACTGTTGCAAAGCCCTAATTTCTATTAGCAAACTATGTTTATATGCAAATGCAAATGTCATAATTTAAAACCAAATTCCATTCGCATAAGTAATTGTGACAGCCCTAAATTGACCCTAGTCGGAAAGTGGTTTCGGGACCACGAAACCGAGTCTTACAAATAATTAAAGGTTATATTCTGTGTTTATGATGTGCGTAAATGCTTGTGTGATAGTTCCATACTTTAATTTGGTCAGTGTATGTGAAATTTATTAGTAGGGACTTATGTGAGACAATTTAGAAATATGCTAGGCAAGTGTTCAAGTGGCCTATTAATATATGTGGGAAAGTGCTTGTCCTTGCATGTCAAATTAGCCAAATTAAAGCATAGTGGCCGGCCATGCTATGGGTGGAAACATGTCACAAACATGTTATGTTAGTGATGTATGTTAGGAAAAATAAAATAAGGAGCATGGTAATAAAATAATGAAAGGGAATATGATGAAAAAAAAAAGAAAGAATGTGTGTGATTGTTTCCCCCCCTTTTGCCGTGAATGGAAGAAAGAAAACAAAAAAAAAAAGTGTTCATCCTTGAACATCTTTGGCCTAATAGAAGAAAGAAAGGAAGGGAATGAGCTTGGAGAAAATCGGCTATGGAGGCTCATTAGATTAAGGTATGTTTAATGTTGCTTTGAAAGTTCATACATCCCTTGGATGATTGGTCTAAATTCTAATTATCTCATGGATGGATTTGGGATTATTAGAGAGTTAGTATTCGACTAAGAGGCTTCAAAAGTTTTAGTTGAAGCCTTGAGACTATTAGCATGTTAGCTGTATGGACGTGTTATGATGCTTGAGGTGTTAGGTAAATTTGAACTCATCACCAAGTTCTTTAAGCAATCCAAGCTAAAAGATTCGGTATTGAGGTATCTTGAGCATTCGACCATGGTAGGAAGTAGAGGGGAAATATGGTTGTTGTTGGATGAAGCAGGGTCTAACAAATGAGCACATATGTGCATTAGATGCTAGATGGAGAAGAATCGGCTAGCAAGTTGTGTGCTAAGGTCGAATATAATTTTGTATATTAATGAGTAATGCATGTGTTGAATTGATGGAAAGGGAGAGGATGCTTTAATAGTGTATATATGTGTATTAGCCAAGTTTTGAACTTGAAACAAAATGGGGTTTAGTCAATACAAGTGACCATACTTGTAGAATGTATTAAGTGTTGTAATCGGCCTCAGCATAGACATGTATGTTCGGCCACATGAATGAGTACATAAGTTGATGTGTATGTTCGGCCATAGGTAAGCATATTGATGGCTTTACCTTGACTTAGAAATTCGGCTAAGGGGAAATATTAGCTAATATGTTGAATTCGATTCGTGATTTCGTACATATGTGACTCTAATGTCTAATGTATATATGGGCTAAGTACCTTGAGCTTCTCTTTTGATGTTCGAATGAATTGTATTAAATTGCTTAATGTGATTAAAAATGCGTATGACCATTTTGTATTTGAGCTAAAGGTGGCCATATGACCCATCAAATTCATTGTCATGTTCGGCCATAAGCTAGCATAATGAGACTTTAATAAGTTAAATTTGTTTGAATTAGCTCAAGAGCTTAGAGGACCAAAGTTGGATAAGGGAAAGGAAAAAGTGATCGAATAGCCGCCGAAATCGCTCGACAACATCCGAGGTAAGTTTTCGAGTAATGGAGCTTAGATTATGATTCGATTAGATTATGTCTTGAGTAAATCAAAATCATGCTCTTTGTATGTGGCTATTGAGCCGAAATTTGTAAGTGTGATAAGTGTTTTGTGTTTGAGCTTTGGTAATGAAAATGAAATATGGATGTGTCATGATTTATTGATATATGTGCATGGTTATTCGAATGATATCCAGGCTAAGTCCCGAAGGCTTTTGTGCTAGGTGACTATAACCGGACTAAGATCCGAAGGCATTCGTGCGAGTTGCTATATCCGGGCTAAGACCCGAAGGCATTTGTGCTAGCGATTATATCCGGGCTAAAACCCGAAGGCATTTGTGCTAGCGACTATATTCGGGCTAAGTCCCGAAGGCATTTATGCTAGTGACCACATCCGGGCTAAGACCCGAAGGCCTTGCGCAAGTAGTTATATCCGGCTAAATCCCGAAGATTACTTGAGTTTGGGAATGAGCGATCTGCTGTAATAATTTCAATTAATACGCTCGTAAAATCTCAACAACGAGGTATGTGTTGTACATGCATTGGATTAATTGATTCCTTTTAAATAGCATTCGCTCAGTCGATTAAGGAGCTTCCGGTTTTTGGTTAAGTTGATCCCTTATGTATGAATATAAGGGTTGGAAATGTGAAGTAGGACTGATTTTTGAGAATATATGTGTATATGAAATTATCCGTTTAGTTATATGAATGCTATACTTCAGTTGAGCCTAATTCCATTGCTAAAAACTTACTAAGCATTAAATGCTTACTCCGTTTCTTTGAATCTCTGTTTTATAGATTTTGGTTCGTCAGCTATCGGACTCGGGAGTGTCGAAGTCGAAGTCGCCCATACTATCAAAGCCTCTTTTGGTACACTTTTGGTTGAACTTTGAAATGGCATGTATAGGACTACCCTGTTTGTTGTTGGTCATGGACCCTTTGGTTTTGTATAAATTTGGATAGCCATGCGAAAATGGCTTATATACACTTTGATCTTAATTTTATAATCGTCTTGTATGATGTTCATTAAGAGGTATGGAAATGTTTGGGAACGATTAGCCATTGGAATGGTTAATCATGATCATATTTTGTGCTATTTATGCAAAAGGGCTAGTTGAATCATGGAAACTATGTAATAGGTAAAGTCTACCTTAAAAATAGATGCTGATAGCAGCAGCAACGTGAATGTGAAAAATCACTAAAAATAGTAGGAATGGTATTAAATAGTGAATAAATTATTTAATCTAACCTTGATGAATCTATTTTCATAGGAAAGTAACGAAACGATCATATGAACGGTATGTTAAGAGATATTTAGGTTTTCGCGAAACAGGGCCAGAACGGTTTCTGGATTCCCTGTTCCGACTTTGGAAATTCATTATAAATTAACCAGAGATAATTAGAAGTCATGCCTTATATGTATAGATTCCTTTCTGAGTCTAGTTTCATTAGAAACAAACGGCATCAGTATTGAAGCTCTGTACAGGGAGATATCCAAGTCGTAGTGCATGGAGGGCAGAGTAGTTGAACCCTGAAACAGGGGAGAATTTAACTAATAAACTGTACTAATTGGCCTAACCAAAAATTCTAGAAAAACATTTGTAGATGGATATATGAGTCTAGTTTCAGGGAAAAATTGCGAAACTGATTTTCGAGTTTTGGAACTCAAGATATGATTTTTAAGGTGACAGTGACGCAGTTAGTCAGCTGTTTGGAAATTTTCAAAATGGACTGTGAGAATAAGTGAATTTAGTCTGTGAACCCCTCGTGTCCGACTCCGGTAATGGTCTCGGGTACGGGGTGTTACAATTTTATTGGTATCAGAGCTACGGTTTAGTCGCTTCTAGGACTACCGTAATGCGTTTGGGTCTAGCTATACATGCCATTTTATGTGATTATTTGATAGTGTGGTGATTTCTGACATTGCAAATGTGTTTATTTATAGTAATGGATCCCGATCCCAACCGAGCGGTAGCTGATGATCTTGAGAGTGTAGCGCCTGCTCCCGCACAAGGGACAGCGCCGGCGGACTCTCAACCTAATGCTAGTAATCCGAATGATGAAGCTAGACAAGCTTTTTATAGCGTGATGAATGATTGGATCAACCAATACATTCGAACTAATACGGCTGTTCCACAACCTCCATTCCCGACTAATACCACCCCCGCACCTACAATACCTTCGGTAACTGACCAAATAAGGTCGAATAATCCCCCAGTTGACAGAATCCAAAAACACGGGGCTACTGAATTTAAAGCTACGGATAGCGATGATGCCGAGCAAGCGGAATTTTGGTTGGACAACACTATCCGGGTACTCGATGAGCTATCTTGCACACCCGATGAGTGCCTAAAGTGTACTATCTCCTTGCTACGTGATTCTGCCTACTATTGGTGGAATACGTTGACTTCTGTTGTGCCCAGAGAGCAAGTAACTTGGGAGTTTTTCCAAACCGAGTTTCAAAAGAAGTATATCAGTCAGAGATTCATTGATAAAAAACGGAAGGAATTTCTTGAACTTAAACAAGGTTCCATGTCGGTTACCGACTATGAACGAAAATTTGTAAGGCTTAGCCGGTACGCGCAGGAATGCATTTCTTCAGAAGCCGTGATGTGTAAACGTTTCGAGGATGGGCTGAATGATGATATAAAGTTGTATGTTGGAATTTTGGAAATCCGAGAATTTGTGGCACTTGTCGAGCGGGCTTGCAAAGCCGAGGAGCTCAGTATGGAGAAAAGAAAAGCTGAGGTGGAAGCAAAGGAGTTTCGTAAGAGGTCTTCGGGGAAGCCCTTCCCACAGTCATCAAAGAAATTTAGAGATGGCTTAGGCCGATCTAGAGACACTTCGGTCTTATCTAGACGAGATCGCGATCGACCCTCTGTGAGTGCACGAGTCACTTCGGTCGCCAGTGTTGGAAATGATCGTCGAGACAGAACGGAGTGTCAGTATTGTGGTAAATGGCACTCGGGGAGTTGTAGATTCCATGATCGCTCCTGTTACAAGTGCGGGTCAGTTGACCACTTCATTAAAGATTGCCCGAGGTTGTCTAAACAGAATGCAAATCAGAGTAGGAAACCGGGTGCTACCACTGCTCGGGGTAGACCACCTAGAAATACGGGCAATGCTAGTGGTGGTCAGAGAGGATCTAGGGATGCTACGACCAGATCTGAGGCTCGTGCTCCTGCTAGGGCTTATGCGATACGCGCACGCGAGGATGCTTCCTCGCCAGATGTTATTACCGGTACTTTTACTCTCTTTGATACTAATGTGATTGCTTTGATTGACCCTGGTTCTACACATTCTTATATATGTGAAGCCTTAGCATCCAGTAAGACTTTACCTATTGAATCTACTGAGTTCGTAATTCGGGTGTCAAATCCCTTGGGTCGTTACATGCTTGTCGACAAAGTGTGTAAGAAATGTCCCCTAGTAATTCGAGGTTCCTGTTTTCCGGCGGACTTGATGCTTTTGCCGTTTGATGAATTTGATGTTATCCTCGGTTTAGATTGGTTAACCGTGCATGATGAGGTTGTGAATTGCAAAAGCAAGACTATTGATTTGAGGTGCGCAAATAACGAGATAATCCGAGTTAAGTCTACGGACTTAAAGGGGTTGCCAGCTGTAATATCATCAATGTTGGCCCAGAAATATGTAAGAAAGGGGTGCGAAGCATACCTTGCGTATGTACTTGATGACAAAGAGTTAGAAAAGAAACCCGAATCTGTGCCGGTGGTTTGTGAATACCCGGATGTTTTTCCCGAGGAATTACCGGGTTTACCACCTGTTCGGGAGGTAGAGTTTGGTATTGAGCTTGTACCTGGGACTACGCCGATTTCGATAGCTCCGTATCGTATGGCACCAACCGAGTTAAAGGAGTTGAAAGCTCAGTCGCAAGAATTGACGGATAGAGGTTTCGCTCGACCAAGTTTCTCACCTTGGGGTGCACCAGTATTGTTTGTGAAAAAGAAGGACGGAACCATGAGGTTGTGCATTGACTATCGTCAGCTGAATAAAGTGACGATAAAGAATAAATATCCGTTACCGCGTATTGATGATTTGTTTGATCAACTAAAGGGAGCCTCAGTGTTTTCAAAGATAGATTTGAGATCGGGTTATTACCAGTTGCGAATTCGAGATTCGGATATACCCAAAACAGCTTTCAGAATGAGATACAGCCACTACGGGTTCTTAGTGATGCCGTTTGGGCTCACTAATGCCCCGGCGGTATTTATGGATTTGATGAATCGGATCTTCAGACAGTATTTGGACCGGTTCGTAGTTGTGTTCATTGATGACATCTTGGTCTATTCAAGAGATGAGACCGAACATGCTGAGCACCTGAGATTAGTGTTGCAAATTTTACGGGATAAGCAGTTATATGCTAAGTTCAGTAAGTGTGAGTTCTGGTTAAGAGAGGTTAGCTTCTTGGGTCATGTGGTATCCGTATCGGGTATTCGAGTTGACCCGAGTAAAATTTCAGCCATACTTAACTGGAAGCCTTCGAGAAATATTACTGAGGTTCGAAGCTTTTTGGGACTTGCCGGTTACTACCAACTGTTTGTAAAAGGTTTCTCGATGATAGCCACACCAATGACGAAGCTACTTCAAAAAGATGTTAAGTTCGAATGGACGGAAAAATGTCAGAAAAGTTTTGATCAACTGAAAACTTATTTGACTGAAGCTCCAATTCTACTGCAGCCCGAATTAGGCAAAGAGTTTGTCATTTATAGTGATGCCTCCCTACTTGGGTTGGGTTGCGTATTGATACAAGAAGGTCGAGTTGTGGCCTATGCGTCAAGACAACTGAAGCCACATGAGAAAAATTATCCGACCCATGATCTCGAACTAGCTACAATCGTATTCGCTTTGAAAATATGACGACACTACTTATTTGGGGAGAAGTGCCATGTATATTCGGATCACAAAAGTCTCAAATATTTGATGACTCAAAGAGACTTGAATCTGCGACAAAGGCGTTGGCTTGAGTTGTTGAAAGATTATGAACTTGTCATTGACTATCACCCGGGAAAGGCTAATGTGGTTGCGGATGCCTTAAGTCGTAAATCACTGTTTGCTTTACGAGCGATGAATGTACACTTGTCTGTTCTATCCGACAATGTGTTAGTGGCGGAATTAAAGGCCAAACCATTGTTGATTCATCAAATTCGTGAAGCTCAGAAAGTCGATGATGAATTGGTTGCAAAATGGGCTGAATATGTTCCGAATATGGAATCAGAGTTTCAAATTGATGATGACGATTGTTTGAGGTTCAGAAGTTGTTTGTGTGTTCCAAGAAATTCAGAACTCATTTCGATGATTCTGAACGAAGCTCATTGTAGCCGAATATCAATTCACCCGGGGAGTACAAAAATGTACAACGATCTGAGACGCCAGTTTTGGTGGCGTGGTATGAAACGATACATTTCCGATTTCGTATCGAAGTGTTTAATATGTCAACAAGTGAAGGCAGAACATCAAGTGCCTACGGGTTTACTCCAGCCGATCATGATACCTGAATGGAAATGGGATCGTGTCACGATGGATTTCGTATCTGGGTTGCCGGTATCGGCAAGTAAGAAAGATGCGATTTGGGTTGTTGTGGATAAACTGACTAAGTCGGCTCACTTTATCCCCGTACACACGGATTTTTCATTGGAAAAACTAGCTGAGTTGTATGTTTCTCAGATTGTGAGATTACACGGGGTACCGATTTCTATTGTGTCGGATAGAGATTCGAGATTCACCTCGCGATTTTGGAAGAAATTGCAAGAAGCTTTGGGTGCCAAGTTGCATTTTAGCACCGCTTTTCATCCACAAACCGATGGTCAAACCGAGCGGATAATTCAGATACTTGAGGATATGTTGAGATGTTGCATCCTCGAGTTTAGTGGTTCATGGGAACGGTATTTACCTTTGATTGAATTCGCTTACAACAATAGTTTTCAGTCAAGCATTAAGATGGCGCCTTACGAGGCTTTGTACGGTCGAAAATGCCGTACACCATTGTTTTGGACCGAGCTCGGTGAAAGTAAAATTTTCGGAGTTGATTTGATTAAAGATGCTGAACAGAAAGTAAAAGTAATCCGTGAAAGTCTGAAGGCAGCCACAGATCGTCAGAAATCGTATGCGGACTTGAAACGAAAAGACATTGAATATCAGGTGGGAGATAAAGTGTTTCTTAAAGTTTCGCCTTGGAAAAAGATACTCAGATTTGGCCGTAAGGGCAAGTTGAGTCCGAGATTCATTGGGCCGTACGAAAGCTCCGAACGAGTTGGTCCAGTTGCGTATAGATTGATTTTGCCCCCTGAACTTGAAAAGATTCACGACGTCTTTCATGTTTCGATGCTTCGACGTTATAGATCTGATCCGTCACACGTAATTAATCCATCAGAGGTTGAAATTCAATCCGATATGAGTTATGAAGAAGAACCAATTCGTATCCTAGCTCATGAAGTGAAAGAGTTGCAAAACAAAAGGGTTCCGTTAGTAAAAGTGTTATGGCTCAAACACGGAATCGAAGAAGCTACTTGGGAAACCGAGAACTCTATGAAGGAACGATACCCAAACCTATTTACCGGTAAGATTTTCGGGGACGAAAATTTCTTAAGTGGGGGAGAGTTGTGACAGCCCTAAATTGACCCTAGTCGGAAAGTGGTTTCGGGACCACGAAACCGAATCTTACAAATAATTAAAGGTTATATTCTGTGTTTATGATGTGCGTAAATGCTTGTGTGATAGTTCCATACTTTAATTTGGTCAGTGTATGTGAAATTTATTAGTAGGGACTTATGTGAGACAATTTAGAAATATGCTAGGCAAGTGTTCAAGTGGCCTATTAATATATGTGGGAAAGCGCTTGTCCTTGCATGTCAAATTAGCCAAATTAAAGCATAGTGGCCGGCCATGCTATGGGTGGAAACATGTCACAAACATGTTATGTTAGTGATGTATGTTAGGAAAAATAAAATAAGGAGCATGGTAATAAAATAATGAAAGGGAATATGATGAAAAAAAAGAAAGAATGTGTGTGATTGTTCCCCCCTTTTGTCGTGAATGGAAGAAAGAAAACAAAAAAAGTGTTCATCCTTGAACATCTTTGGCCTAATAGAAGAAAGAAAGGAAGGGAATGAGCTTGGAGAAAATCGGCTATGGAGGCTCACTAGATTAAGGTATGTTTAATGTTGCTTTGAAAGTTCATACATCCCTTGGATGATTGGTCTAAATTCTAACTATCTCATGGATAGATTTGGGATTATTAGAGAGTTAGTATTCGACTAAGAGGCTTCAAAAGTTTTAGTTGAAGCCTTGAGACTATTAGCATGTTAGCTGTATGGACGTGTTATGATGCTTGAGGTGTTAGGTAAATTTGAACTCATCACCAAGTTCTTTAAGCAATCCAAGCTAAAAGTTTCGATATTGAGGTATCTTGAGCATTCGGCCATGGTAGGAAGTAGAGGGGAAATATGGTTGTTGTTGGATGAAGTAGGGTCTAACAAATGAGCACATATGTGCATTAGATGCTAGATGGAGAACAATCGGCTAGCAAGTTGTGTGCTAAGGCCGAATATAATTTTGTATATTAATGAGTAATGCATGTGTTGAATTGATGGAAAGGGAGAGGATGCTTTAATAGTGTATATATGTGTATTAGCCAAGTTTTGAACTTGAAACAAAATGGGGTTTAGTCAATACAAGTGACCATACTTGTAGAATGTATTAAGTGTTGCAATCGGCCTCAGCATAGACATGTATGTTCGGCCACATGAATGAGTACATAAGTTGATGTGTATGTTCGGCCATAGGTAAGCATATTGATGGATTTACCTTGACTTAGAAATTCAGCTAAGGGGAAATATTAGCTAATATGTTGAATTCGATTCGTGATTTCGTACATATGTGACTCTAATGTCTAATGTATATATGGGCTAAGTACCTTGAGCTTCTCTTTTGATGTTCGAATGAATTGTATTAAATTGCTTAATGTGATTAAAAATGCGTATGACCATTTTGTATTTGAGCTAAAGGTGGCCATATGACCCATCAAATTCATTGTCATGTTCGGCCATAAACTAGCATAATGAGACTTTAATAAGTTAAATTTGTTTGAATTAGCTCAAGAGCTTAGAGGACCAAAGTTGGATAAGGGAAAGGAAAAAGTGATCGAATAGCCGCCGAAATCGCTCGACAACATCCGAGGTAAGTTTTCGAGTAATGGAGCTTAGATTATGATTCGATTAGATTATGTCTTGAGTAAATCAAAATCATGCTCTTTGTATGTGGCTATTGAGCCGAAATTTGTAAGTGTGATAAGTGTTTTGTGTTTGAGCTTTGGTAATGAAAATGAAATATGGATGTGTCATGATTTATTGATATATGTGCATGGTTATTCGAATGATATCCGGGCTAAGTCCCGAAGGCTTTTGTGCTAGGTGACTATAACCGGACTAAGATCCGAAGGCATTCGTGCGAGTTGCTATATTCGGGCTAAGACCCGATGGCATTTGTGCTAGCGATTATATCCGAGCTAAAACCCGAAGGCATTTGTGCTAGCGACTATATCCGGGCTAAGTCCAGAAGGCATTTATGCTAGTGACCACATCCGGGCTAAGACCCGAAGGCCTTGCGCAAGTAGTTATATCCGGCTAAATCCCGAAGATTACTTGAGTTTGGGAATGAGCGATCTGCTGTAATAATTTCAATTAATACGCTCGTAAAATCTCAACAACGAGGTATGTGTTGTACATGCATTGGATTAATTGATTCCTCTTAAATAGCATTCGCTCAGTCGATTAAGGAGCTTCCAGTTTTTGGTTAAGTTGATCCCTTATGTATGAATATAAGGGTTGGAAATGTGAAGTAGGACTGATTTTTGAGAATATATGTGTATATGAAATTATCCGTTTAGTTATATGAATGCTATACTTCAGTTGAGCCTAATTCCATTGCTCAAAACTTACTAAGCATTAAATGCTTACTCCGTTTCTTTGAATCTCTGTTTTATAGATTTTGGTTCGTCAGCTATCGGACTCGGAAGTGTCGAAGTCGAAGTCGCCCACACTATCAAAGCCCCTTTTGGTACACTTTTGGTTGAACTTTGAAATGGCATGTATAGGACTACCCTTTTTGTTGTTGGTCATGGACCCTTTGGTTTTGTATAAATTTGGATAGCCATGCGAAAATGGCTTATATACACTTTGAGCTTAATTTTATAATCGTCTTGTATGATGTTCATTAAGAGGTATGGAAATGTTTGGGAACGATTAGCCATTGGAATGGTTAATCATGATCATATTTTGTGCTATTTATGCAAAAGGGCTAGTTGAATCATGGAAACTATGTAATAGGTAAAGTCTACCTTAAAAATAGATGCTGATAGCAGCAGCGACGTGAATGTGAAAAATCACTAAAAATAGTAGGAATGGTATTAAATAGTGAATAAATTATGTAATCTAACCTTGATGAATCCATTTTCATAGGAAAGTAACGAAACGATCATATGAACGATATGTTAAGAGATATTTAGGTTTTCGCGAAACAGGGCCAGAACGGTTTCTGGATTCCCTGTTCCGACTTTGGAAATTCATTATAAATTAACCAGAGATAATTAGAAGTCATGCCTTATATTTATAGATTCCTTTCTGAGTCTAGTTTCATTAGAAACAAACGGCATCAGTATTGAAGCCCTGTACAGGGAGATATCCAAGTCGTAGTGCGTGGCGGTCAGAGTAGTCGAACCCTGAAACAGGGGATAATTTAACTAATAAACTGTACTAATTGGCCCGACCAAAAATTCTAGAAAAACATTTGTAGATGGATATATTAGTCTAGTTTTAGGGAAAAATTGCAAAACTGATTTTCGAGTTTTGGAACTCAAGATATGATTTTTAAGGTGACAGTGACCAGTTAGTCAGCTGTCTGGAAATTTTCAAAATGGACTGTGAGAATAAGTGAATTTAGTCTGTGAACCCCTCGTGTCCGACTCCGGTAACGGTCTCGGGTACGGGGTGTTACAGTAATAATTTAAGACCCCCTGATTTTGCTTCACTTTAAGATTACAAATTGCAAGTGAATTTGAATTATGAAATCAAATGATTCAACAAAAATAGCCTTAAAGGATAATGCCAAGTCACAGTGAAGTTTTTGAGCTATGAAAAGCAAGGGAGTGAAAAGGGTACCTCGGTTTCAACTTCGACAGTAGCAAGACGGAGCATTTGAGAATTGCGAGTAGCGGAAGTTGGAGTGTCATCGTCTTCAAAGTCTTTGACTGACTTAACAATCGGTAGCTTTTTTGTGTATGTCCAATGGGCGTGGCCTAAACGATAGCCTACTCATTTTTTGTTCTTCCTTTTTCTTTCACCTCACAGCGCACTCTCAATCGATTCAGTTATTCCACATCGAAACCAACACACTAATTAAAAAGATAACAAAGCGAAAATCCACTTAACAATTCAAATTCAAAAGAAGAAAAGGAAGAAATTTAGCACTTGCATTTTCATGCACTGGTTCATACTGAAAGCAAACGGAACTGTAGGCAGAGCAATCATTGGTAACAACGGAATTGAGCAACAGGAGATTGAAAAATGGAGAGGCTTACATTGACAAGGGAGAGGTGAAACGGGAGATTTCTAGGGTTTCGTTGCTGCTGCTGCTGGGGCAGGGATTCTGAAATCTCTTAGATTGCTGCCCCCGGAATGTCTTCTTTTCGTCCATTTAGTCTTCCCCCGGTTCTAGGAGCAGCGATTGACTATCTTGATGCGGAGGGATCGCTTCTTCATGAACCAAAAGTTATATCCTAAACCAACAGATCCTCTTTCGCACAGCATTTTTGGAGTAGGCTTAGTGCTTTCTTGAAAGCCTAGAATTAAAAGAAACCCTAACAGATCGAGAGAAAATGAGTAGGGACTAACGAGCGGGTAATCAAAAATTGGGGATTTTAATTTTTTTTTGCGGCGTTTTCACTAAAAACGCCATTATAAGATTAATTTTATTTTATTTTTTATTTTTAACATATTTTTTTTATTTTTTTCTTTTGGATTTTTTTTTAATTTTGAATATTGAACTTTTTAATTGAAATATGGACTAAAATATTAAATATTAAATTTTTAAGTTTTTTTTTTAAATTTTAACTTTTAAATTTTTAAATTTTGAGTTTATTTTTTATTTCGGTTTAATGTGTAATTGTAGACGTGAAATTCTAATTGTGGTTTAAATGTATAATTGAAACTTTAATTTTGATTTAATCATACACATTTATAAAAAATACATCAATATATTTTTATATTGAATAAATATAAATATTTATGTATCCATGCAATATATAAATATAAAATGATGTTATATCAATAATTGTGTAAAAGAAAATGAAAAAAAGTGGAGACAATATATATTTTAAAAAGAAAATGAGTTACAATTAAAAAACGTGGAGACACAAATGAGTGTAGAGAATTTTCGTTCGTATAAATAAATATATATATTTTGATTAATCAGTATAGATAAATATTAAAATAGTATAAACAAAAATTATTAATATAATTTAAAGGTAAACTTATCATTTAAAACATTTTCCACAAAATATCCCTTCAATCCATTAAACAATATAACACCTTATTAATATATAAAAAATATTTTTTTATCAAAATCAAGATATCTACTATCGATAACAATAATTAATTATAGGGTTTAGGATTTAATTATTGAATATGATTCACTTGAGATTAACATACTATATACCCATGGCCATTAAACCTTAAACCATAAAACCCTAAACCATAGACCTTAAACCTTAAATATTAAACCGTAAACCAAAAAATAAATTTAATCAATATTAAGTATTGCTTCCATAATTTATTATGAACATAAGCTTTTACATTAATATATATGTATATACACATCAACATCCATGTGACGTTTTTTGGGGTTTAGGGTTTTAGAAGTTATGGTTTAGTGTTTAGGGGTTTAGTATTTTAGGAGTTATAGATTAGTGTTCATGATTTTTTTTGGGTTTAGGGTTTTAGGGGTTATATGACTTTTAGCGGCGTTTTACCAAAAGCGCCGCTAGTGCTCCAACTTTTAGCGGCGTTTTACCAAAAGCGCCGCTAATGCCCCGACTTTTAGCGGCGTTTTACCAAAAGTGCCGCTATTGCCCCGACTTCTAGCGGCGTTTTAACAAAAAAACGCCGCTATTGCTCTGTTTTTAGCGGCGTTTTACCAAAAAACGCCGCTATTGCTCTGTTTTTAGCGGCGTTTTACCAAAAACGCCGCTATTGCTCTGTGTTTTACAATTTTTGCGGCGTTTTTTGATAAAACGCCGCTAAAAACGCCGTTAAAACCCTATTTTCCTGTAGTGCCTCTGGGGAGTGTGTGTAAAAAGAGTAAAGGGAAGGAAATAAAATCAACTATGTATTAGACATATATACAGGATCATATGATTACGTAGGTAGAATAAATTCAATAGAGGGAACTTACTTTCTTTTCTTTGATTCAGAACTTCGTTCCGTTCATAATCTGCAAAGAATGAAGTAATCAACTATTAGAGGCATGCATATCAATAATAGAGTGGGAAATCACTGCTGCATGAGTTTTGGAAACAAATTGACTGAAATACCTATGCCAAATTCGAAAACACTACATATTGCTTAAAAACCCTAAATATTTTAGGTTTTAATATGTCATTTATACCATTTCATGTGTGACAAAAAAAAAGAAAAAAAAAAGAAAATGGGATTTCAGAAATTAATTTTTGCAGAAAAACAAATTTAGGTTTTAATATTCATGGGTTCAATATTTGTGGAAACTTTTTCCTTTCAAAATTTTATTTTGTTCTTGAAATATAAATATGGCATAATAAGCTAAAACGGATTTGATACAATTAATTAGTATCTTTTACGGTAATCAATTCCTATTTAAGGAAATTAAGAATACTAAGCTAAAACTCGTAACAAATTAAAGAGATTAATATTGTAAATACATCAAAATTACTTAATCACGTGATTATAGTTTTAAATTGATTTTTTTTTTGAGTTTGCATTTGAAAAAGAATTGTTGTTGCAACATAATTGAATTAAATAAATTAAAGGCAAAGTAAAGCAATGAGCAAAATAATTAGAGAATTAATACACAATATTTATTAACGCAATCACCAATGCTACTCTATGGAGTCTCAGTTAATGAATACAATCTTCCAAATCACCTATTAGCTTAAGCTCAATTTATTATTATGCAAAGAATTAATTCTAGCCCCAACACTAATTTCAATTGTTACAAACCACCCACCCAAATACCTTACAATACAATCAATAAACCTCTCCAAATAATACCTAAAATCAGAGGCGAAGCCAGGGGGGCTGGCATGGGCCCGGCCTCCCCTAAAATGTAAAATTATTATTTTGGCCCTTAAACTTTTTTAAAAATTTTAAATTAGTAAAGGTAAAGTTGCACTTTGGCCCCCTTAAAATTATAAAAATTCAATTTAATCCTTTACAAATTATAAAGATATAAACTATAAAAAATTAAAATTTCATCCGGCCCCCGTAAAAAATATTTTTGGCTTTGTCCCTGCCTAAAATAGTGTCACAAAATAACCAAAAGAACACAACAAAGTTGTCGGCAAAGACACTCCCAAAACTGCACCCTAAGTGACATTACAAGCAACCTATTTATAGATTGATACAAGAGTCCATCCAATAAAATTTTGATAAGCCTTCATAAATCAACATTTTCCAAAACTCTCTCAAGAGATAAGGATAAGGATAAACGTTTTCAACACTTTAAACTTCTCAATATGATCAGTTAAAGAGATGAAGAGTCCTAGTCGAAAATCAACTCTTGTTTTGTCAAATATGTCACTCTTTAGTAGGCCAAAAATGTCAAAAATCCATGGGGCTGAATAGCCCATAGTCCAAGCAAAAATTGTTCTTTGGTTAAATAGAACAAGGAATGAGCAAGCCATAAACCCCAATATTCTCCCCCTTGGAATTTTGGACAAAACCCTTTGACAAAGTGAAATGCAACAACTACAACTAAGAACAAAATATTTCATTTGTTGCTACCATTTTAATCTCCCAATTTTAAGGTAAAGATGTAAAAAGTGCAACCATAAGATATCAACCAAACATTAGTTCAAAAGATAGAGACATTAATAGACAAAATTACAAAATCATCTTCAATACTCCCCATTACTCTATAAATCCCCAATCAGAATCCTTCAAGTTGTTTAAAGGGGATAAGATAAAATGTTATATGATCAACAATAGGAGTTGTAGCTCGTGGAACAACAATAGCTTTTTCCTTGAAATGTAGATGAAGCTTGTTCAACACTTGGTAACTCTACAATATGATATCTATGAGTTGTAACTTCATGCTTCACACGAGCATCAATCATGTTAATCTTTACTACTCAACTATCTTCGATCCTTCCTTTCCCAAATTAGCTTTTTTCGAGGTTTTCTTATTCCATTCACTATTTTAACAAGTTGTGCAACAGATCTGAACTTTTTTCAATCCCGTATCACTTTAAAATAATAGGGGTCTGGTATGTCTAGCTTTCCCACAGTAAAAACATAACAGTTATCATTTTATCTCGTTACCATTGTGTTGTTGTTTAAGTATTGTACTACCAAATGTTGCAACATGTTTTGCATTTCTTCTTTGATCATTCATCAACTTGTAACAATAAGATCTAAAATGTCCACCATTTTCAGAATGATAACAAATAAGTTTTTGATTCTGCCTTTTACATGTCTCAGGAGAAGAAGAACTCACTTATTTAGTTTTAACAGAAAATGTTTTAAGTAGTTTACTTGAATCCATGTAACCAATTCCATTATGGAATGGTTTAAATCTTTGAGTAGCTAACATCTCATCCATCTTTGCATTTTATCCCCCAAACTTCTTTAGAGTCATCTTGGATTCATCTAGCTCATTGTTGGCCTAGTCGACAATTTGACCTTTTTAAGAGCTTTTTTTCGAGAGCTTTTCCACTTCGAAAGCTTTTTTTCGTTGATTTTACACATCAATTCCATCTTACTCAGTAAGTGAAAATATGCATGTTCAATAGATCTTGCATCACCATTGTTTTCTTCATTACCATTAACTTTGATACTAAACGCCAAATTTTGACTTATCTTTTCTTCTAAGCCTGGCATTGTTGGAAAAAATCCGGTTCAAAAACAGTTTTCTTTCACAGTGGAAAATTAAAAATTTGAAAATGATCCAGTTTGTGATACTTATAACAGTGAACCCTAATTTGAGTTCACACCTGTGTTTTCGGATAGACGGATCCTTGACATTTTAAGCTTTCAACCGAAGGGTCTTCTTCGCTATTCTCGTACCACGAACTGCTTCAATTGTGAGCTTGAACAATTCATATCAAACACAAAACCATAAACAGTTTTCTTTTCTTTCTTTTTTTTTAAGTGTGAAAATGAAAAATATCTTCTCAAATAGAAACTGGTAGAAATTTTTATTTCAAAAAATAGATTTAATAGTTGAGAATAAATTCTCTCTATTTTCAAGCAGAGTAACAATATATTAAAGTACTGTTAATAGCCCTACCGGTGCCATCTATTTATAGAGAGGAGGTAGAACTCTTGTTGAATTATAAAAATTTATTTCAACTAGAAAAATGAACTCCTAGTTTATCTAGGAGTATAGGGGGCAACAACTGTAACAACCTGATTTTGGGCCTAGTCAAAATAGTGGTTTCGAGACCACAAATCCGACGTAAGAAAATTTATTTTATTATATTTTTATGGTCTAAAATTTCACGGAATGATTTCATGAAAATTTTGTTTGAAAATTTTGATGTTTGAGCACTCAATTTAGTCAAAAGGACTAAATCATAAAAAGTGCAAAACCTGAGCTCTAGAAGCTAGAGGTGTAACACCCCATACCCGTAACCTACGCTGGAGCGGGATACGAGGCGTTACCTAACACGATCTCATACAAAAGAACGCTCCCCAAGTCTCCAAGACTTGGTCTCATTTTAGAACTTTTTCAATTTCTACTTTAAACTTCTTATTATAGGCCTACGAGCCCCAAATCGACCATTGAAAACTATTCGGGATCAACCCAGGATCCTTAAACCATCTATAGAAAATTTGACTTTGAAACAGGGCACACGCCCTTGTGGAAGGGCAACATGCCCGTGTAATCATTTCAACATGGTCGTGTTGATGGCCCGTGTGACTCATACGGCCTAAGCAATACAGGGACACGCCTGTGTCTTCCACCCTGTGGAATTAATTCTAAATGTACACCTACAGGGGTTTTTACACGGCCTGGCACACACGCCAGTGTCCTAGCCCGTGTGCACAAACATGGGCATTCTGTTTCTGACGCCAGCATCCCCAAAATGTCACACGGCCAAGGCACACGCCAATGTGCTAGGCCGTGTCCATCACACGGCCGTGTCTCTTCCCGTGTGTTTACTATCATGCATACTGACCTAAAAATTTTACGTGCAGGGGACACACGGCTGGACCACACACCCATAATGCAGACCATGTGTCACACATGGCCTAAACACACACTCATGTTTCTACCCGTGTGGACAATATAAGGCTATTTACCAAGCCTATTTGCCACCCTTACTTACATAACCTACATAATAGCAACCACAATAGACAACATTCCATTTGTGCACTTTGTTCATCTATGAAAATAACATCTTTGCATATAAATCAAAATGAATATTAGCCGTCATTTGAGGCTTACTACAAAATGAATGGTTTCCAACCCAAGCCAACACATTTGGCCAGTTTTCAATGACACAAAAATAGCAAAGTCTAAGCCCTATACATGCCATATTCAAAAATATAAATCAAACTATACTGAATTCTTCGATTGATAGTGTGATCGATATCTCTGACTTCCTTTGGTCTTTGAGCTAGATAGGCATCACTATAAGAAAATGAAAAAGGAGAGGGAGTAAACATAAAGCTTAGTAAGTTGCACATAAATAAATATTCAACATAACTTTACCATTCATCAATAAGTATCATAATACACAAGTGGCATAAGCAAAACTTACTCATCAAAATTCAATACACCTCATATAGCATATATTTAGCTCACATTTCATGCATACCATATAGGTACCTGTACTACTCACAACACAATTATACTTTCCTTGATAACTTGAAATCATGCTTTCACCGTTGAACTAGTTGGAACATTATCAGATATTCGTTTAGCCTCAAACATGGGGTCAGGTACCGATGTCATGTCCCGGACATGGTCTTACTCAAGTTCTAGAACATCTGTGCCGATGCCATGTCCCAGACATGGTCTTACACTGACACATCTCGTAGCCAATGCATGTGTAACACCCCGAACCCGAAACCGACACCGGAGTCGAACACGAGGTGTTAACTGACTTTAACCCCTTATAAAATTTATTTTCCAGACACTGCCCAATCTGTGTACTAGTCGTTTTAAAAATCATATCTTGAGTTTCGTAACTCGAAAATCAGTTTCGTGATTTTTCCCAGAAACTAGACTCATGTGCCCATCTATGTATTTTTTTCTAGAATTTTTGGTCGGGCCAATTAGTACAGTTTATTAGTCAAAGTCTCCCATGTTGCAGGGGTCGACTATACTGACCTTTTCCCGTTACGACTTGGATATCTCCCTGCACGGGGCTTCAATACTGATGTCGTTTGTTTCTATGAAAACTAGACTCAGAGAGGAATCTGTACATATATGGTACGACCCCTAATTATCTCTGGTTAATTTATAATGAATTTCCAAAGTCGGAGCAGGGAATCCAGAAACCGTTCTGGCCCTGTCTCACAAAAATCTGATTATCTCTTAATATACTGCCCATATGATCTTTTCGTTACTTCCTCATGAAAACAGACTCATCGACCTTCGATTACATAATTTATTCATCAATTAATTCCACTCCTACTATTTTTAGTGATTTTTCAATCTCATGACACTGCTGCTGCCAGCATCTGTTACGAACGTAACTAGGTCCATTTCATGCCTACCCTTGATCCAACTCAATCGAACATTCGTGCCATTTTCGCATGGCTTAAAGTTTACATGCCAAAGTTCAAACACAACGTAATAGCTTATACATGCCAAAATGTTCTTCTAAGCCAACTAAGAAGAAAGTACCAAAACTTGCTATCCGGTGTGATGACTTCGATGACGGCCTGACCCCGCAAAAATAGATGAGTCCAAGCAACCTATAATGGGTGACAAGGAAACACCGAGTGAGTTTATAACTCAGTAAGTCATAAGCAATGCACTACCATCCATCAATAACATTATCACAAGAGGAAACAAAATGGAACGAGACAATTTACTCCATCCATACCGAACCATACCATAGTTCCTCCAACCTATCGATTCAATTTCATATCAATTCATGCATTCACATTCCATATACTCATCAATAGGACATTGAGGCATTTTCATAAATCAATTTATTTTCGTTACAATCAAACGACTAAACGGCCTTTCACCCATCCTACGATAGATTTTGTGTATGTGACTTCAAGTATATTTGTCACATAGGTTCAAACTTACCGAGCTCAACACCAAGTATAAGCATAGCACCTATTAGCCATGTACTCAAGACACTTACCCGATCCGCTGTCCACGATCGACTCAATAGTGTCGCACACATAGTGTCCATAATGATTCACGAATGTATATTGAGTCCGCACACTCAGTGCTATATAATCAACTCGCACACTTAGTGCTACGTAATCAAATCGCACACTTAGTGCTACATAGTCAAACTCGCACACTTAGTGCCGCATGGTCAATTCGCACACTTAGTGCATCATATTCATTTCGCACACTTAGTGCAACATAGTTAAATCGCACACTTAGTGCTGTACAATTTAATCCCGCGCACTTAGCGCCAATCTCATGGTCATAAATGGTTATACCCGCACGTTTAGTGCCGAGATCAACAACTCAGTACATCTTACCTCTTTTCTTTTCATTCAACAATTTCATCATCACATACGTACATGCATATATATATATGTATATTTATTCATTCCATTCAGCATCAATACATAAACATTATGACCATTTGAAATAATACCAACTACATGCTTAATGACTTACTTTATGTTGGGTAAAATAATTCCGAGTCGGCTACTCGATGACCTTCGATTTCCCCTTGTTGGACGCCTCTCCTTTAGGTTCTTGAGCTTAAATAATACAAATAAGAGTATTCAATATTTAACCCAATAACATGAATTTATTTATCACATTCGGCAATCACACATCATTAAATTTTCAAACCAAAATGTCATTATATGACCACATATACACATATCCATATACTTAAGCTCAATAATTATAATGTAATATCATGTACCCACTTTAAGTATATTGCCGAATATACTTAATCATACATACACCTAACCAAAACAATTTCCTAAAATCTTTATATCATTTATACACTAAGCCGAATACTCTCACCAAGTTCACCTATATTCTTCAACAATTCCTTCATTGATCAAACACATATTCGGCTAAAGAAATGGCAATTTTAGCAACCTTCGATTTAGTACTTAACTTTTACCACATATCAAATAACTCATTTCCTTACTCATGTGACCACGTATATTCGGTCATGCATACACACATAAAATCAATTTGGAGACTCTATCAATCCAACATACATTCGGCACCTTCATCCACCATTCTACCAAGCATGTAATATTCAAACACAACCAAACTCACATTCGGCCCTAGCTCATAACAAGGTAGCCGATTCTTTTTATAGTTCAAACACTCCTCTATCATCATTCACCTAACTTTAACATGAAACAACAAAACTCACCATTTCTCATCCAAATAACATGAACAACAACCATTTCTTGAACACTTTCTCATGACCGATTGCTCATGTTATCAACAAGATTCAAGATTTGAACATGGGCTATTTAGAACTCAAGTCAATTACTAAAACATGCATGCATCTCAAGGACAACATCAAACATACCTTAGTCTAGCAAACCACCATAGCCGATTTTTCTCAAGCTTTTCCCCTTCCTTTCTTTCCTCTATTCGGCCAAGGATGTTCAAGAATGAACACTTTTTTTTTGTTTTCTTTCTTCAATTCACGGCAACAAGGGGGTATGGATGAGACCATATTATTATTATTTTTTTTTTTCATCACCCTTCCTTTCATTATTTAATCACCATGCTCATTATTTTACTTTTCTTAACATACATCACTAGCATAACATGTTGGAGACATGTTTCCACCCATAGCATGGCCGGCCACTACATATTAGGGAGGGGGAATTTGACATGCAAGTCCCCTTTTTCTTCCACATGCATTAATAGGTCCTCATGCATTAACCTATCACATTTTAAAATTTTCTCATATAAGTCCTATTGACTAAATTCACATGCAATCGACTAAATCGAAGCTTGAAATTTTCACACATTCATGATTACATATTCTAGACAATAAACATCACATTCAAACCTTTCGGTGACTCGGTTTAGCGGTCCCGAAACCACTTCCCGACTAGGGTCAATTTTGGGCTGTCACAGCATGTCCCAGACATGTCTTACACTGGCTTATGTCTCGAGGTCGAAGCATGTCCCAGACATGTCTTACACTAGCACTAGTCTCAATGCCGATGCCATGTCCCAAACATGGTCTTATATAGGCTCTCACAATGTGGCCGATGCATGTCCCAGACATGTCTTACACTAGCTCACACAAGTGACCCAAACGTCATGACATGAATATCTGATTTGTTTCCTAAGGTTCAATCGGGAATTCTACTATCTCTATTCTCATCACATTTTCTCATTTCTACAATCAAGCAATTTATGCTATAATAATTTCAATACAATTCAAATACATATATTATTAATGTAGTTGTACTATTTACATACAACTTACATCGGATTACAAAATGTGGCGATTAGTCGATTTAGTAGATTTACTTGGCTTTCCCCTGATCTAGGTTCGGATTTGGTATTTCTTGATCTATAATAAAAAAAAATACACTTATTTAGTCAGTTTATCAATCTAGGCACTCTACAATTCATAATTGGGCAAAATAACCAATTTTCCCCTATACTTTTACAAAATGACCATTTTACCCCTAAGCCCAAAAATCAATTTTTATCGAATTTCTTCACATCTTAAGCCTAGCCAAACCTTTCTACTCTTATAGCAACTCCAAATTCCCACTATTTCACACACTTATCATCTATTTTACAACTTATGTCAAATAATCTTTTTCGGTGTTTTCATGATAACACATTTCACAAAAGTTGTTTATAAGACACCCAAGACTCATTTTCTTCCATAAAAAATCAGCAAAGATTACAAATCCTTTCATGGAAAAACCTTAAACTCTTAATCATTTTGCAAAATAGTACCTCATTTGAAAGCTCATGCTTCAAGTGTCTCAAAAATGTAAAGATCATCAAGAAAAGCTATCAAAATCACTCACTTGTGAGGATTACAAGTTGGTGAAATTTTTAAGCTTTTAAACCCCCTTCAATGGTTGATTTTCAATGGAGAAAGAAGATGAAAAAGGGATGATATCATCTTTCCTTTATTTACTCCTATTTTAGTCAAAATAAGCCACCTAACTTACCAACTTTTGAAAATTTGACCACTTATGTCTTCTATGGCCGGCCATGCCTCTCTAAAGGGTTTAATTGTCCTTTAAAGACCCCCAATTTAGGTTCTCTAGCTATTTGGCACTTTTAGCTATCAAAATAGGACCGTTGCACTTTATGCAATTTAGTCCTTTTACGCAATTAGGCTTACAAACGCTAAAATTACTTCACCAAATTTTTCATGCACTCTTAAAAACATGAAATATCAAAATAATAATAAAATAATTTCCCTGACTTCGGATTTGTAGTCCTGAGACCACTATTCCGACTAGGCCCTAAATCAGGCTGTTACAAGAGGTGTCTGATTGCTATGAAATTTTAAATTGGAGGTCCTTAAATGGTAATTAGACCCTTGGTTAATTTTTTGGACAAAAATGGACATGAAATAAGTGAACTAGAATATTTTTAAGTTAGAGGCATTTTGGTCATTTAGTAATTAAAATGAATTAAAAACAAAATTAAAAGCCAATTTTTGTCCATCTTCAACCCCATGGCCGAATTTCACAAGGGGAAACCATGCTAGGGTTTTTCAAGATTCCAAGCTCGATTCTAAGCTCATTTTAGCCCTGTTTTTAATGATTTTTACGTTTTTAAAATCCTAGTAACAAGATTTACCTATCTCTACCATTTATTTGATCTAGGGTTCATGTTAAAAAATTTACCCATGTGTTTCATGCATGTATTTTGATGTTTAATGGAGGAATATGTAAGTTTTATGTGTGATAAACATCTTTTACTAAGTGATTTTCGGTAAAAATGCCTAAAATGACTAATTTGTAAAAGTTATGAAATATGTCATAAAAGTGTGATAAAATGAAAAATGTAGGTTGCTATAGTTATAAAAAGGGTTGGACTAGGCTTAAAGAACAAAGAAATTGAATGAAAATCATTTTACGAGCCTAAGGGCAAAAGTGTAAATATGATAAAGTTTAAGGGCAAAAATGTAATTTTTTATAATATGATTTTTGGGTCACAATGAATAATGTGACTAATAAATAAGCTAAATATGATATTTTAGATCAAGGAAAATGAGGTTTGGACCTAGAATGGGAGAACAACGCATATTTGACGGTTAGGTCTTTTTCACCATTTTTGGTATCGAGGTAAGTTCGTATGTGAGTAATGCAGTATGTGCTCTATTTTAAATGCTTAAATATTACATGTATGGTAAGTTCATATGTGATGTTATGTCATATTTTATTACTTTGATATCAAGTGAATTTTAATGCTTTATTACTATTATGAGTATGCCTTGATCATTCCGTGAGAAAATGATGGATACCATGTACATTGAGATCGAAAATACGAACAAGTTCGACAGTGATGCGATAAGTATGGAAATCCCATTTGAACCTTAGAAATATTTTAGGATACGAATGACATGTCACTGGGAACTATGTGATTTGAGCTCATGAGATATTTGGTCTGAGCTCATGAGATATGTGATATATGTTTATATGGTTTCGAGTGCTAGTCTTATACGTTCTACTGGTGGCTGGGTAGTCCGACATGTGTTGCAGATACCTGACAGCTTGTGTGAGCAGCCCGAGTAGCTACGTCCTGACTGACAGCTTGTGTGAGCAGACTCGTGAGTAACTAGATCCCGTATAAGACCATATCTGGGATATGGCATCGACATTGAAATGGGTTCTACAAGTAAGACCGTGTCTTGGACATTGGCATCGTATGAGATTTCTCATAAGACCATATTTGAGATATGGCAATGGCATGAGATTTTCTGTGTATCCAATAGTATTCCAAGTGTTCAACGGGTGAATTATCAAGTAACTTCACAAAAGACCCAAGGGGTAAGTCAATGAGAAGAACGCGTATGAGTTGTGTTACGAGTTGGTACAGGTATGTACATAAAGTTTATAAGCTACGGCTCTGTGATAGTATGAGTTCATGATCACTATGAAAGTAACTTTGAGTTAACCTTATGATTATTAGTTTATGTGTAAGATGTATAAATACATGGTTAAGTTGATTGATGCTTATGAAAAAGGCTTATAGGCCAAATTTATTGGAGATATTATTGTTGCTAGATTAAGTCAAGTTATGTGAAATTATGTTGGTAAATCAAAAGAATAAGCATTGGGAATTGATTTCATTACAACTTGAGATTTATAGCCACTTTATGTTAACTTGAGTTTATATTGCTAGATATGGTATATGATTGGTACGAGTTACTATTATTTTCATACGGACTTACTAAGCTATGAAGCTTACCCCCTTTCTTTCCCACCTCTTATAGGTTTATTTAGCTAGCTCGGGTTGGAGATCGTCGGAGATTCTATCACATTATCAAGCTATCATTTGGGGTATAAGTGAATGTAAGTATGTTAAGTCTATGGCATGTATAGGGACTTAGTCATTTTGTGTATGTGTCATTATGATATGGCCAAATGTATTGGCTTGTAATGGATAAGGATTTGATTTGGTATGTAGCCATATAAATTGGCTTATATTGGCTAATGGGTAGCATGTATATTATTTACTCATATGCCTATGCCAATGTCATTATGTGATGTGATTTATAATGGTATGTTAATGAAAGTTAGTACAAGGGAATCATGAAAGAGTAAAATTAGCATTAAAACAATTTTGGACAGCAGAACAGGGATGAATTTGAAAAATTAACTGTACTTATTGGCTAAAACATAAATTCTAAAAATTTTATAGTAGGAAGATATTTGAGTCTAGTTTCGGAAAAATCAAGCGGATCTGTAGCTTAAGAAATAAATAATTTAGTGACTATGACTCAAGTGGACAGTTTTGTTATTAACAGTAAATAATTGTTTTGATATGTTTAAGCCTTGATTATGGTTGTGTTGGTAGCTTAATTGTGTCATGTTAAGTGCCATTGAAAGTGTGTATGTGAGTGTGCAAATGATGGTGGCAAATGGCTTGGTAAATAGCCATTTTCTTGGCCACACGGGCAGAGACACGGCCGTGTTTCTTAGCCATGTGAAGGACATGGCCCCAGGACACGGGCGTGTGACTTGGCCGTGTGACCCTAAATTGTGCATGGCATCATAAACAGAGAGTTACACAGGCGTGTGTGACCACACGGCCTACCCACATGGGTGTGTCCCAAGCCACATGGGCGTGTGACCCCTGTTTTGATGAAAAATTTTCTGAGTTTTTCAAAGTTCTCAATTTAGTCCCGAACCACCTCCAATGTATGTTTTGGGCCTCGTAAGCCCGTAATAGGGATGATATGCATCTCCATGAATGGTTTTAAATTGGATGAAATTTTATGCCCTAGTTTTGTATGATTGGTTATGTTTAAGTCCTGTAATACTTCATACCCTGTCCTGGCGTCGGATACGGGTAAGGGGTGTTACAACAACCCTGGTTGATAATACTAGGGTTTTTCATCCCCCTCATTAACATGAGAGCCTTTTGGGCCTCTCCCATATCGAATCCAATTACAAATAATTCCTGCCTTTCAACGCAATGCTTTATAATTCAATCCAACTCGATATTTTTTTTATTTCCCAAAATACACATCTTAATAAATTTCCAAAATAATTTTCTTAACCCAATTCTAATTCTGTTAAAATCATGATCACTTTACTGTAAAAGATTCCATGGGAAAATATATTTAATATTTCTATATTCAACAGTTCACTATGAGCAAATGATTTATTTCCATTTTCAAACTTCAAGAATTCGAGAAACATAAATTTATTTTCAAGTCATTTTCATTTTCATCCCTCCATTTTCATTTTAAAGAAAACCATAATCATTTTCAAATGTTTCTCATTTCTCCATTTTACCATTTCTATTCATTTTTGTCATTTGACTCAACGTGCAATTCATTTCTGATTTCAAAGAACTAGTAGAGGGATCGATTGGACATACACAAATGATGCTTAAATGATTTATAATTAAGTTTCAGTTTTTCTGCTATTAATTATAAACTCATTTAGTTATGAAGCCATTCCACTATAGCATCGTGACTAAGCTCTCCCCAATAGCATACCATTACGAAAGCAACTCGATCAGTGCTCGTCCAATGACCTTGTCAAAAGTGTGTTACCCTCATAGTATATCTTTAATCTCTTTGGGATAATATTCATTCTTCCAATATGATCCTATTTTATCTCATGGTAATCATTACATCTTCCTTCATGGAAAGTCAATTACTATCAAATAGTTATCAAGTCATTCATCATAAAGATGAATGAGTCAAAGCCATATTTATTTTTTATCAACCATGTAATGCCAACGAGAGGATTTACCCATGTTTCAGTTTATGAATTCCATTATTGTGAATGATGCTACGTACTACAGAATTTGTACCCAACGCACCGGCTTTTGGTTCCTTATCTATTTGAACTCAAGATTTTACTTACATCAAATTATACGAGTCAAGCATACATAGTCCGTCATCCACTCAAGATTTAGGTATGTCACACTATGAAAGTCACAAGTGAATAAATCCATAAACGGAACTAGGATCTATTCTTCTCAGGTCCAGCTCGATGTACTGCCAGTCCAGTCAGTCACATCTATGTCTCTATCTTCTAGGAGTCATCTGCTCTGATGCTTAAGACAAAACATCTCCCTAATTAAACTTGGTAGAAGACATATTAGTCTTTCAATCAGTTTGCTAATTTCCGATTAGACTAAGGACATGTTTAGGTTCGTCTACAAATACAAGTTGTATTTCTGTATTACAATCTGACCATGTAATACTGCTTAGTATTAGTTTAAACATTAAACAACCAATAAGCTAATATTTGCTTCTATTTTTCTTTGCGTGCATACACTATATGAGGACAACTATACAACATATATTAACGTAAACTATGAATTTTTTTTATTAACCAATCTGCTCGAAAAAATTACAAGTTTACAAACGAATATACTACACTCAGGACACCAGATCCAATAAGCACTTCATCATTAGTCTCTTTATTACTCCAAGTGGAGACTAGAGCTTTCCATTTTTCTTACTGTTGACACATTCTAAGTGAATATGGCCAAACACTTTACACTCAAAACACTGAATAGTCTTATTGTTTGGTTGTGAATTCTCCCCTTCACATAAATATTTATTGTCCTACCAAAAATTGATTTATTTCCCTTATTAAAATATCTCTTTATGCTTTTTGTGAGCAAGGCTAGTTTCTTTTTAATCTCATCAATAACCTCATTAGTCTACTTTCTTGTTTGAACAACATTTTGAATATTGAAGGCAATTTATTTTTTGAGTTTCAATTTGTTACATTTTCCTTCTTCTAGATTTAGCTCAAAGGTTTGAAGTGGGTCTATTAATGTAATGCCCTCCACCCAACCCGATGAACCGGTTTTGAGTATTGGGTGTTCTGTCCTATAACAGATGTAACTTAAACTTTTTCCCTATGTAAAATTTCTATTATAAATGTAAAAAAGTATCTTATGGGTTTACATTGTAAGGTTTACATATACAATTCAAAGTAATAAAATTTCTTTGATTTCTATTTTATCTCTCGACCTACTGTATACATATTGGAATTTTACTTAATAAACTTATGCTTAGACTTAAACACGTAGCTTAACTTCCTCTATATACGCAACAACCCATTGCGCCATTCCCTTTTGGCATAATCCTAGCATTGTCCCTCATCACATACTTCTTTATGACCTAAAATAGGAAATAACTTTAATAAGTTCATAAGAACTTAGTGAGATAATCCTTAAATATTGGTTTCGTTATATTAGAGTATGATAAATACTTCACATGCCCTTTATGTGTCCTTTGATTTTTTCCTTATTCCTTCTGGCGGTTACCTCACTAAGATTTTAGACTGTAATTACTTCTTTTTATTTTTGACCTTTGCCTTCATCTTTGTATATTTAAATACTTATCTTCGCTTCATATTCATTAAGCTTCACTCTACTAGGTTCCAAATTTGAGGTCCAAACTCAAATGAATATTTATTTCCTTTAAGCATACTATATATTCTTCACTTTCTACATCCCTTCTTAATTCTCATATTTACCTAGCCCTTATCACTTTGTTTACTTTACTAATAGGCTTATATCTTATTTCACATTTACTTACTACACCACTACTTTCAAGCGAAGTAAACTACGCTCATTACTTCAAATAGTTAACCTAGATCTTTCTTACTTCAAGGTACTATCTATACATACCTATACACATATCTTGGATTCGCCACCTATTTTGGCACATTCTAGCTTCACTGTTCATTACTTGTCATTAGGCAAAGTTTTCCCATTCATTTATATACAGTGCATTTCTTTTAGAGTTTGCTGGATTGTAACGTCCCCTAACCCTATACCGTCATTGAACAAGGTTACGAGACATTACAAGTCGGTACAGTCTCAATTCCGGTCATTAATTAAAATAAATATTCACCCACATCCTAGTTTTAAGATGTAGTCCCTTTAATGGGCCCTTGCGATCCAATATGAACAGTAAATTCAATTCGAAACTAATTTAGAATCACTAAGAATTTTTAGTAAATTTCAAAATTCATACTATATACCGTTGCCAACCATAATTTACTTATTTCATCAATACTTTTACAACCTAAATGACTCTCATTAAACATCCTGGGTACATGCCATTATCAATACTCAACATACTTTACCTTAATGAATTCGAGATCGTCCTGGGATACTGATTCAACGTACTATCTTTACTTAACCTGCGCACGGAAACAAACAGTACGCTGAGTATGGTATACTCAGTGGCATTTCTATAATCTGAACATTTAATAATATAACAAATACTTAAGATCATAATAACAATTACAATTATGCAATTATTTATTCATAGATAAATTTCAACTACTTGCCATATAAATTTTATACAGTTCATATAATAAACACAATAACATAATTGTTCAATTCTTAAATAAATCCATTACTATTTACTCCGTTCTTTCACTTACTATTCGGTATAGCTTTCCTCAATTTATTCACAATTCAATATCATTAAACTATATTCAACTATACACTTATCAATCATATTCCATTTTAATTCATTTCAATAACAGTCAATTTCATTTATATCATATCAACTTACTATCCCTGATAGCTTTCAGTATATACATACGATTCATATATCTCAAATCACATTTCAATTCATCAAGTGGCATCATATATCATCAATTCGAACTCCAATCATTTCATGAACCTTTGGTTCATATTTTCAATTTCATATCTAAATTTTCAATTCTCAATTCAATTTCTCGTTTCATTTCAATAGCTTGATCAATCAAATTTATTCGATTTATCTTTCACTTATTTACCCTATTAACAAACCTGGACTTTGACGGATACACGGATTCCAACCCAAACACACCAGTACGGCACATTGTGCCTAAAATGGTACATAGTACCTGATCAGTATACGACACATAAAGTGCCTAAAATGACACACGAGGTGCCTGAAATACGACACATAAAGTTCCTGATTGATAAAGCCCGCAAATCCCGTACACTTCCAGATCTTATGGCATGCCAATTATATCCGACTCAGCCCAACTAGTTAATAGGGTATTTCATTCACTTTCTTAATTTAATAATTCTTTCATCAATATCTCATTCCGATAATTACACATATTTACCCATTTTCACAATTCATACAATTTCATTCAATTCAACAAATATATTTCAATTATGCACATTAATTCATAATTCAATACAATTCAATTCACTTTTCAATACCAAATATTCAAATATCACAATCTCATATATTCATATCAATTTTCTCATATTTCCAATCAATATATTTTTCAATATAACATTCATTCAATATTCAAATTTCTACATAAGCCATATATATTATATAATTCAATCAATATAATTTCAATCAAAATAATTTCAATTAATATAAATTCAATAAATTCATCGCATACTAAAATCAATCTATTTCACTTGTAAAACATCATAATTCAATCACTAACAATTGCCATATGTATATAAATATAATAAATAATGACTAAGTTCGGATTATAGAAATACAAACCGTAATTTTTGAGCTAACTCCAGTTGACTTTGTCTTGTCCTTTCTTAGCCGAGATTTAAGTTACCACATTGACTACGAAATTAATACAATTCATAATCATTAATACATTACTAATTCATATCTTGAGTTACAGAATTCTAAATTAAGATCCGCTAATTTTTTCTGAAACTAGACTCACAAATCTTCTTACAATAAAATTTCTAGAATTTTTGGTTTAGCCATTAAGTACAGTTTATTCTTTAAATTCACCCCTATTCTGCTGTCTGAAAGTTTCGTCCCTTATTCACTAAAAATTAATTATCTCACAGTGCAGAACTCGAATAATATTCCCGTTGATTTCTCCTAAAAATAGACTCATTAGGAATTCTAAACATATAACTTTAAACCTCTAATTATTTTTCTTCAATTTTTTGTAAAGTCAGAACAGGGAAACCCGAATTCATTCTGACCTTATCTCACAAAATTCATTATATCTCATAATTTACAACTCAATACCGTTTCTTCTATAAGAAACTAGACTCAATAAGCTTTAACTTCATATTTTATTCATCCTCTAATTCAATTTATACAATTTTTGGTGATTTTTCAAACTTACACTACTGCTGCTGTCCAAAATAGTCTTAGTACAAAATATTGATTTACTTTAATTTCAATTTAATCCTAACTAAATTCACTTACTTTTCTATCTTAATTCATACTTTATTTCTACTCAATTTTTTAACCAAACTTAGACATAATTATCTATTTTTCATCATAAAACCATAATTTCAAAATTCTTTCAATTTAGTCCTTAAAGCATAAAACTTATGGTTCACTTTACAATTCAATCCTTATATCATTTCTAACTTGAATTTCTATCAATTTAGCCCTTAATTCATCATTTTATTTAACATGGAAAATATCTAGAAATCTAATAACTTTTAAAATATCAACTTAATTTCATCAAAACTTTGTTCTAAAACTTCTAAAACATCAAAATTAAGTAAAAAGGGCTTGATTGACTTACCTATTAAAGTTTAAAGCTTCAAACCTTAAATTTTCTCTTTTCTCCCTTTCTTTCTTTCTTTTTCTCCCCTGCTCTCTGTTTCGTTTCATTCTGTTTCTATTTCCTTTCATTTGCTTCTTTAGTTTATATAATATAATATAATATAATATAATATAATTAAAACATAAAATATCTTTATTATAAAATAATATAATAATATAATAATATACTAAACATAAAAAAAAATCTTAGATTTTCTTCACGATAAACCGCCCCAATTTATACTTTTTGTATAATTGCCCTTTTAGTCCTTTTTATTTTCTTTTAATCTATAATTCAACTTTTACCCCTTATTCAATTTAGTCCTTTTTCTTAATTACTCTTAATTAAATTAAATTCACTTAATTAAACTCTAATTAACCACTCATTTTACTTCGTAAATATTTTTAATAAATATTTACGAATCCGTTTTTCAGAAGCGGAGACCTGAAAATACACTTTTTCGGTAACGGTAAAATTCGGGTCGTTACATTTCTCCCCCCTTTTATAAATTTCGTCCTCGAAATTTACCTGAGAGAGGTGGGGGTATAAGTACAAAGATCTCGCTGTTCCTCTCGGTTCCTATATTGCTTTCTCAATATTATGACATTACTGCTCGGGCTAGTATCTCAACCGGCTCTTTTTCATACTATAGATTACATCAAATCTCAATATCCTTTGTCGATATAACATGCAAGAGATTTGATCTCTATAATCTTCTGAGCTTTAAATCATGAAAAATTATCATAAACTTTCTGTAACTTCAGAAGCAAAGCCAAACAATATTTTACCGGTCCAAATTTTCTACAACTTCATATAGCCCAACAGAACAAGAACTTAATTTCTCTTTCAACCCGATCTTCAAAATGTTCTTCCATGGTGAATCTCTAAGAAATACCATATCACTAACAAATACTCAATATCCCAATGTTTCAAGTCTATATATAATTTCTGTTTGTCAAAACTGCTTTCAGTCTATCTCGAATTACTTCCACTTTTCTTTAATTTCACGAATCAAATAGCTCCGCATATTCTTTTTCAAAAATAGAGATATTCCAACTTAGATTCCATAAAAATTTTATCCCATTTCCATTCTGATGTCACCACTGGTTGTAACAATTCTGAAGATATCTGTACCTAATATAAACATTTATATGCAAATTCAAGGTATTGCTTTTCTTTTCCCAGTCTTCAATACATCTGTCTCAAATCATTGTACATCTTATTCTTCCAAAATGCATAGACATAGTACTACTATAATTTCATGCAAATTCTCCTGTATAAGTTCTGAATCTCTCTGTTCAGCTTTTATTTCTAAATAGCAAACAACCATCATATCCAATCTGAAATGTTTAATCAGAAATCTGTATACTATATCCATTTAACCGATAACTCATTACCATATTTCTGAGCTTCGCAAATCTACTGTAAAGAAGTCGGTTTAATTTTTTTTATCTCTACCAAAATTGATCCATCTTCAAATGATAACAGTCAGATGTTCATAGCTCATAACACAAAACAAAGCTTTCAATTTGAATATACATACATTCATTTGTCTTTTTCGGATGATAATTAATTATCATATCTTGATCTTTTAATGCAAGAACAATAACTACCACTTCCGAATCAGGTATCAAATAATTCTTCCCATGTGATTCTAACATTTCGTAACATAAACCATTACTTCACTTTCTTTTTTTTTTGCATCAAAACACTGCTATCCCTGTAAATCACAAGTTTCTTTATCGGATTTCAGACTGAACCAGAACTAGTGCTTCAGTTAACTGAGCTTTCAACTAATCAGAACCTTGCTAACGTCTATCAGATCATTCCAATTCCACATCTTTCTGTAATAACCGACTAGTTTTAGAAAACCTCTGATTTCAAATATATTTTTCACTATCATTTCAGTTACAAATCTATAGCACATTCAACTTCTTCAATCAACAGTGGTTCGGGCAACTCTTCTGGAAACACATTAGAATTCTCTTGCACTATTGCCACTAATTTAAACCTTAACTTAAATACTTTAACATTCAATACATAAACAAGGTAAATACCATGACCCCTTTTTTGACACACTTCTGTGTGTACATAATTAATATCACAATAAAAAAAACATTCAATCTTCTCTTGTTCAAAACAAACATTTCATCATCTTGATTTTGCAACATATTATACTTCTGCTTATAATTTACCACCATATCATGCAGAATTAACCATTCCATTATTGAGATTATATCAAACAGTAAGAACATCAAATCGATCAGAAAACAGTAGTATCATTATCAAACAGTTCCTGCAGATCTTATCAGCCCATAAATACAAATCTGAAAAATTTAATGCTTCAATCCAAAAATTTCAGCAAACCCAACAAACAAATCTTTAATAGATACTGAACTTATGTAATCATAGGAATAGTCAAACCAAGATCAATTTAAAATAATCATATTAGTGTCGATAAAGAAGAAAGTACCTGTAATGACATCCAGTAGAGAAATATCTTCTTAAATACCATTAACATATACCCTGGCTGATGTTCATTCTCCAGATTTTACAGTGAAGTCATTTGTCACACTTCGGCTTTCACTCGTATTTCTGAGACTACAGGGTAACCTACCTCTGTTAACTACATTACTCGGTCTTAAACTCTGAATAATGTCTTTTTCAATTTTCTTCAAGCAATCACTAAGATAATAATCAGGAGAATCATGTCTAACAAATATTCCATTCCTTATTCTATATTCTTCAGCTTTTGTCTTCATTTAAACCATCTTCAAACCATTTGTATCATACAGTTTCTATCGGAATATACCTTCTGATATATTTTTTTAATCAAACAAATTCCCTTCATACACAGTTGCAATTATATGATCCTGTTTAAGCTTCAAGAATTCTATACGTTTCTGATCAAGAAATCTCTTACTGATATATATATTTTTCTTTCAGAACTCATCTCAGAAAATTTCCAAATAACCCTTTCATAATCACAACATAATCAATTTTTCTACTGCTGATAACCTAAATCTTTTAACAGAAATATTATACCCTTCTAACATTTAATCAGTGAATAGAACAATTCATTTACAATCCCGATAATATTCTCTAACCAGATTTCAGTTCTTTCAAGATCATTCTCAACTGTAATTCTCAATTCATCCACACCATATATATATACATGTACAGATCATTAACAGCAGATAACTTACCCGTTCAGACAAGCTCTATACCTTGAAGCACTTCGGGAACCGAGTAAGAAACAGGAGGGATAGATACTGTAGCAGATACAATTTCTTCTACTCACTGAAGAACATCAGTTATAATTCTAAATAATTATTTATCATTTCTTTTTCTATTATTTCATCAATTATTATTCAGTAATTAATTACCCATTGAGTTTATATCCAGTGTTGTTGATTCAGTTTTCATCTAATTCACGAGACTATTCGTTTACAGTATACATTTCATAATCAATGCCATCGATATTTTCATCTAACATTTTCACTATAAAACAGTACCAAACAAATATATCAGCATTCAATCCTAACTCAATTTCGACTCAATTATGGCATGTACCTCTAGAATCAATTCCGAGCTCGATTTAGTTCGAGAATCGGCTAAACCTGAATAGCTCTGATACCACTAAATTTGTAACATCCCCTAACCCTATACCGTCACCGAAACAAGGTTACGAGACATTACAAGTCAGTACATCCAATTCCGGACATTAATTAAAACAAATATTCACACACATCCTAGTTTTAAGATGTAGTCCCTTTAATGGGCCCTTGCGATCCAATATGAATAGTAAATTCAATTCGAAACTAATTTAGAATCACTACGAATTTTTAGTAAATTTCAAAATTCATACTATATACCGTTGCCAACCATAATTTACTTATTTCATCAATACTTTTACAACCTAAATGACTCTCATTAAACATCCTGGGTACATGCCATTATCAATACTCAACATACTTTACCTTAATGAATTCGGGATCGTCCTGGGATACTGATTCAACGTACTATCTTTACTTAACCTGCGCACGGAAACAAACAGTACGCTGAGTATGGTATACTCAGTGGCATTTCTATAATCCGAACATTTAATAATATAACAAATACTTAAGATCATAATAACAATTACAATTATGCAATTATTTATTCATAGATAAATTTCAACTACTTGCCATATAAATTTTATACAGTTCATATAATAAACACAATAACATAATTGTTCAATTCTTAAATAAATCCATTACTATTTACTCCGTTCTTTCACTTACTATTCGGTATAGCTTTCCTCAATTTATTCACAATTCAATATCATTAAACTATATTCAACTATACACTTATCAATCATATTCCATTTTAATTCATTTCAATAACAGTCAATTTCATTTATATCATATCAACTTACTATCCCTGATAGCTTTCAGTATATACATACGATTCATATATCTCAAATCACATTTCAATTCATCAAGTGGCATCATATATCATCAATTCGAACTCCAATCATTTCATGAACCTTTGGTTCATATTTTCAATTTCATATCTAAATTTTCAATTCTCAATTCAATTTCTCGTTTCATTTCAATAGCTTGATCAATCAAATTTATTTGATTTATCTTTCACTTATTTACCCCTATTAACAAACCTGGACTTTGACGGATACACGGATTCCAACCCAAACACACCAGTACGGCACATTGTGCCTAAAACGGTACATAGTACCTGATCAGTATACGACACATAAAGTGCCTAAAACGACACACGAGGTTCCTGAAATACGACACATAAAGTGCCTGATCGATAAAGCTCACAAATCCCGTACACTTCCAGATCCTATGGCATGCCAATTATATCTGACTCAGCCCGACTAGTTAATAGGGTATTTCATTCACTTTCTTAATTTAATAATTCTTTCATTAATATCTCATTCCGATAATTACACATATTTACCCATTTTCACAATTCATACAATTTCATTCAATTCAACAAATATATTTCAATTATGCACATTAATTCATAATTCAATACAATTCAATTCACTTTTCAATACCAAATATTCAAATATCACAATCTCATATATTCATATCAATTTCCTCATATTTCCAATCAATATATTTTTCAATATAACATTCATTCAATATTCAAATTTCTTCATAAGTCATATATATTATATAATTCAATCAATATAATTTCAATCAAAATAATTTCAATCAATATAAATTCAATAAATTCATCGCATACTAAAATCAATCTATTTCAATTGTAAAACATCATAATTCAATCACTAACAATTGTCATATGTATATAAATATAATAAATAATGACTAAGTTCGGATTATAGAAATACAAACCGTAATTTTTGAGCTAACTCCAATTGACTTTGTCTTGTCCTTTCTTAGCCGAGATTTAAGGTACCACATTGACTACGAAATTAATACAATTCATAATCATTAATACATTACTAATTCATATCTTGAGTTATAGAATTCTAAATTAAGCTCCGCTAATTTTTCCTAAAACTAGACTCACAAATCTTCTTACAATAAAATTTCCAGAATTTTTGGTTTAGCCATTAAGTACAGTTTATTCTTTAAATTCACCCTTATTCTGTTGTCTGAAAGTTTCGCCCCTTCTTCACTAAAAATTAATTATCTCACAGTGTAGAACTCGGATAATATTACCGTTGATTTCTCCTGAAAGTAGACTCATTAGGAATTCTAAACATATAACTTTAAACCTCTAATTATTTTTCTTCAATTTTTTGTGATTTTCCAAAGTCAGAACAGGGAAACCCAAATTCATTCTGACCTTATCTCACAAAATTCATTATATCTCATAATTTACAACTCAATTGCTTATACTGTTTCTTCTATAAGAAACTAGACTCAATAATTTTTAATTCTATATTTTATTCATCCTCTAATTCAATTTATACAATTTTTGGTGATTTTTCAAACTTACACTACTGCTGCTGTCCAAAATAGTCTTAGTACAAAATATTGATTTACTTTAATTTCAATTTAATCCTAACTAAATTCACTTACTTTTCTATCTTAATTCATACTTTATTTCTACTCAATTTTTTAACCAAACTTAGACATAATTATCTATTTTTCATCATAAAACCATAATTTTGAAATTCTTTCAATTTAGTCCTTAAAGCATAAAACTTATGAATCACTTTACAATTCAATCCTTATATCATTTCTAACTTGAATTTCTATCAATTTAGCCCTTAATTCATCATTTTATTTAACATGGACAATATCTAGAAATCTAATAACTTTTAAAATATCAACTTAATTTCATCAAAACTTTGTTCTAAAACTTCTAAAACATCAAAATTAAGTAAAAAGGGCTTGATTGACTTACCTATTAAAGCTTAAAGCTTCAAACCTTAAATTTTCTCTTTTCTCCCTTTCTTTCTTTCTTTTTCTCCCCTACTCTCTGTTTCATTTCATTCTGTTTCTATTTCCTTTCATTTGCTTCTTTAGTTTATATAATATAATATAATATAATATAATATAATATAATTAAAACATAAAATATCTTTATTATAAAATAATATAATAATATAATAATATACTAAATATAAAAAAAATCTTAGATTTTATTCACGATAAACCGCCTCAATTTATACTTTTTGTATAATTGCCCTTTTAGTCCTTTTTATTTTCTTTTAATCTATAATTCAACTTTTACCCCTTATTCAATTTAGTCCTTTTTCTTAATTACTCTTAATTAAATTAAATTCACTTAATTAAACTCTAATTAACCACTCATTTTACTTCGTAAATATTTTTAATAAATATTTACGAATCCGTTTTTTAGAAACGGAGACCCGAAAATACACTTTTTCGGTAACAGTAAAATTCGGGTCGTTACATGGATACTTAGTTCTTTCTACTTGTCACATACGTTATCTCTTACACTTATTAAACCTCAGAGTCCTATCTTTACTTTTCCTTCAAAGAACCATTCATACCATTCTTTCCTAATTCCTTTCACACTATTCATTCAAAACTTTGCCGTTAAAACATTTCTTTATTTAAATAGCCATAAAGGCTTCCTTTTTATCCGTTACAAAGGGTTTCCTTTACAAAGTTGCCACTAGGGCATCCTATCCTTAGGTTGCGCCACGAAGGCATTTCTTTTCAGAATTACCCACGACGGCTTCCTTTACAGAGGTAGCCATAGAGGTTTTCTTTTGACAGAGATCACTATAAAGGCACTTCCCTTCAGAGATTTTCGAAAAAGGCGTTCATTTATATTCACTTTCCTTTACATTCAGTACTCGCTATAAAGGCTTTCCTGTCTAGAATTGTGCCACAAAGGTTGTTTTTTACATTCAGTACTAGCCACAAAGGCTTTCTATCCAAAGTTGTGCCATAAAGGCTTTCTTATCCAAAGTTGTGCCACAAAGGCTATCATTTAAATTTGGTACTCACCACAAAGGCTTTCCTGTCCAAAGTTGTGCCATAAAGGCTATCCTTTACATTCAGTACTCACCACAACGGCTTTCATTCTCTTGGTGATTAAGGTGACAGGGATTTTCCTAGACTCACACCAAGTGAGGTTTGCCCTTTATCGTCTTAGGACACACATAAAACCACTTAGATAATAACCTTCCTTAATTTTCCTTATATGATGCCAGAACCCACCGGTTAGGGTCTTACACAATATGGTCTTCTTTCCATATGATACCATAACCCACCAGTTATGATCTTACATAGTATGGCCTTCTTTAGTGTCGTGGCCATGGACTTGTCCTTTCAGAGATTCATGGTTCTAATCCTGACAGACCCCCTTTGATGACTCCAGAGACAGGCACAAGCTCATCATGCAAATGACATGCTCATGATAGATATATTCATACTTACTGACACACTTGCATTTCACATCAGACTCGTTCATACTTTCATACACATTAACACATTTCTTATCTTTAGGATTTCTGTTTCTCATTTAGACCATCAAATTTCTTACAATACATGCTCTGTAATATCCTGATTTTGGGCCTAGTCGGAATAGCGGTTTCGTGACCATAAAATCTGAGATAGAAATAATTATTTTATGATTATTTTGAGGTCTATGATATGATTGCATGATTGTGTGAAAATTTTGTGAAGAAATTTTATGCATAAAGTGCTTAAATTGAAATTAGGGACTAAATCGAATAATTTGTAAAACTTGCATTCTAGAAGTTTCTAGTATGAAATTGTTTTGAAATATTAATTAGGAGGTATTAAATAGAAATTTTACCAATTTCTAAGTCTATGGACAAAAATTGGACATGGATGGAATTTTTGGAAAGTTTAGTAGTAAGGGCATTTTGGTCATTTAGGGGTAAAATGAATTAAAATACAAAATTAAAAGCCAATTTTGCTCATCTTCAACCCCATTGCCGAATATAGAAAGGAGAAACCATGGATAGGGTTTTTCAAGCTTCCAAGCTCGATTGTAAGTCTGTTCTAGCCTCGTTTTTAATGATTTTTACGTTTTTGGAGTCCCGGTAACTCGATTAAGCTTATGCTAGCAATAATTCAACCTAGGGTTCATATTTGGAAAAATACCCATAGGTGAAATTTGTGTATTTTTGTGTTTTATGATAGAATATGAGGTTTTAAATTATGTTAGACAACTTGTACTACTCGATTTTAAGTGAAAACGAGCAAAAGGGCTTAATCGGTAAAAATACCTAATAGTCATAAGTACATGTTAGAGTGAGAATTTGATGTTACCATAGAAGGGAAAAATGATCAGCATGTCATAAAACATAAGAAAATAGGCTGAAGTTTAATTTACGAGCTTTGGGGCAAAAGTGTAAATATGCAAAAGTTTAGGGGCAAAATTGTAATTTTGCAAAAATATGATTTTGGGTCAATTTGTATAATGTGAGTCCTAATTAGACTATATTTTAAATGATAGAGCAAGGAAAACTAAAATTCAGGCTAAAATGGGGAAAATACCAAGTTGTGGACGAAATGGTAAAAGTAGCCATTTTTGCATACGAGGTAAGTTCATATGTAAATGTTGGTAACATAGTTATTATTTTAAATGTTTTAATGTTATTTAAATGATATGATAATTATTATGAAATATTATACTGTGATAATTGTTTGTTAATATGTCAAATTATGTGATATACTTTGAAAATGTGAAATACTACCGAGTATCGGTAACGGCATTCCGTAGAAGATGGTTGAGACACATGATTGGGAAAAAGGTCCCCTTTAACCTTAGGAATGGATTAGGATACAAGTGACATGTCACTAGGATATTTGGGCATCCGAACTCGTTGAGTTGAGTCCGAGTTCACTTATGGATGTGAATGTTCGAACTCGTTGAGTTGAGTCCGAGTTCGAGAGATGTAACTAGGCATCCGAGCTCGTTGAGTTGAGTCCGAGTTCACTTATGGATGTGAATGTTCGAACTCGTTGAGTTGAGTCCGAGTTTGAGAGATGTAACTAGGCATCCGAGCTTGTTGAGTTGAGTTTGAGTTCACTTATGGATGCAAACGCTCGAGCTCGTTGAGTTGAGTCCGAGTTCACTTATGGGCGGGTTACATGGTAGCTTGGCTACATATGTGGCACTTATGTGCAAACTTTCCATGTATCCGAATTATATTCCGATGTGTTCAACGGGTAAAATTCTACTCAAATGGAGGAATACTCGAGATGAAAGGGACGTATTGGTAAGTGTTGTGAAATGAATACTTTGAACAGGTATGTACTTAACCCTCGGGTTGAAAACTCGATATAACAACAATATGGTAAGATGATAAATGAAAATGTGATATGAATGTCTCGGTGATGATTATGCAAATGATGTTTTATGTTTGCGTATATAGTTGTGTTACTTGCTATTTGCATGTGAGCTTACTAAGCATTTATGCTTACTCCCTCCTTTTCATTCCTTGTAGTGTTGACAAGCCAGCTCGGAAATCGGGAATGGTCGGAGGCACACTCACACTATTCGTATACCATCTTGGCATAATGGCTTGTATATTTTGAGTATGGCATGTATAGCATTATAATCATTTTGTATATATGGTCTTATGATATGGTTATTGAGTGGTATGGAAATGCTTGGTAATGATTAGCCATTGGAATGGCTAACCATGATCATATTTGGTGTTATGTATGCTAAATTGCTAGCTAATCCATGGAAACCATGAAATAGGTAAAATTTACCATAAAATAGATTCAGATAGCAATAGTGATGTGAGTTTGAAAAATCATTAAAAATATTAGAGATACAATTACATGATGAATAAAATATTGAATTGAAGAATTATGAGTCTATTTTCATATGGATGGAACAAAACAGGTATATGAGTTATATTTTATGAGATGTTTAAATTTTTGTGAAACAGGTCCAGAGCGATTTCTGGATCCCCTGTTCTGACTTTGGAAATTCACCATAAATTGTTCAAAGATAATTATAAGTCATGATTTATATGTACAGATTCCTTATTAAGTCTAGTTTTATTAGAAAAAACGGCATAGTCATTGAAACTCTGTACAAGGAGATATCTGATTCGTAATACAAAGAGGTCAGAGCAGTCGAACCCTGAAACAGGGGATACTTTAACTAATAAACTGTACTAATTTGCTAGACCAAAAATTATAGAAAAAAATTAGTAAATAGATATATGAGTCTAGTTTTAGGGAAAATTTACAGAATTGGATTTCGAGTTTTGGAACTCGAGATATGAATTTTTAAGCGACTGTGGCGCAGATTGCTAGCTTGACTGAAAATTTTAAAAATAAATTGTTTGAGCTGTTTAAGTAATGAATTAAGTCTGTTAACACCTCGTGTTCGACTCCGGCGGCGGTCTCGGGTATGGGGCGTTACATGCTCTTATGTTCATCCTTCATACATTACTTTTCTTTACTTTAGGTTTCATGATTTTACTACATTTTGTGGAAGATTCCAAACATACATCATACATGCAAGAGTCGACTTAGTGACTCACCTTATAACCTTAAAGAGCAGTTTAAGCTTCAGACTTAATCTTTCTTTGTGAAGTCAATAGCTTAGGCTTCAGATCCATCATTTAGTGAGATGCGACAACCTCCTCTTGATGGGAGAGAAAATCAGTAGCATAAGTTGGGGTTTTAGACTCATCTTTGAGAGATGTTTTCATCTCCTTTTAACCTTAGTTCTTAAGTAGAAAGATGACTCTCCCTTAACTTAACCCAAGTGACCTTTTAACTTAAGTCCTTATGGGAACTTGGTAAAAATCACATCAATGTTGAGTTGTCCTATCCAAAATCTTCCACTTCTAAAAAACTCATTCGTTTACTCCTTTAACCTTTCACCCTTCTAGTTCACGCTTGAATAGTTCCCAACCAACTTACCTCACAAATTGGCTAGCATGGGACCACATTGGTCACTAGTTATATTATATCACCGACATGGACTTATACCTTATAACCATTCTTTTTGTAATCACCACTTCAATTCACTTATCACCGTAATCTAATGGGGAGTCCTTGTCTATTTATTCTCATGTCGAAGTCCACTCATTCTATACGCTGAAAAGTGCATTTGGGCAACTACTACTCCGTAGCCAGTCATACCTCCTTACAATTTATTAATAGTTCCTATTACAATGGGTCTTACAGACAGAACACTCTTAGTTCACCTACTTTATATGCCAAGATGGGCTTTTTGGGTGAACAGTTCTTTGTATGTCGTGCTTCTTTATAACTATGTGCCTAATTCATTTATATATAGATTTATACACTTCTACCATTATTCCTTAAATCATCATACTTATTTTTTCCTCAACATTAGCCATAAGCATCATTCTTTCAGAATCCGCCAAACTAGTGTTATTAGTGTACTCGAAAAGTAACTTACACTTAATCAAGTCCAGTGTCCTTCCAATTGGAAAAACATTTGGTTTGCACTTGAAAACAAAGTCGTTATAATTGTTGTTGCAATGGAATCAAACTAAATAGATTAAATGCAAAGTGAAGCAAGAAGAAAAATAAAGAGAGAATTAACACAAGATATTTGTTAACGCAGTTCAAATTTACCAATCCTACTCTCCGGAGCCTCGCTCAATGAATGACTTTATTCAACAATCGTTCAAATTACCTATTGGCTTAAGCCCAATCTACCCTTACATAAAGAAGTTATTGCAGCCCAACACCAACACCCAATTGTTACAAATCTTTCACCCAAATACCTCACAGCACAATCAATAAACATCTCCAAATAATACCTAAAAGAGTGTCACATAATAACCACAAGAATAGAGCATAGTTGTAGGCCAAGACATCCCCAAAACAGCACCCCAAGTGATGCCACAAGCAGCCTATTTATAGGCTGATACAAAAGTCCAACCAACAGATTTTTTATAAGTTTTAAACTCATATTCAAAAGTTAAAAGTATCTCCTTAATAATCTTGATTATTTATCATATAAAATTCTTCATTAATCAATTTTCCAATAGCTTCAATACTCTTCTAAGAGATAAGGATAGGGATAAATATTTTCAACACTTTAAACTTCTCAATACAATCTGTTAAATAGCTGAAGATTCCTAGTCAAAAATCAACTTTTGTTTCGTCAAATGTGACATTCCTTAATAGGCCAAAAACATCGAAAATTCATGAGACTGAAATAGCCCACGGCTCAAGCAGAAACTGTTCTTCATTCAAGTAGAACACGTAACGAGCAAACCAAAAACTTCAACATTAATAAACAAATAAATGTCAATCACTAATATAACATAACAATTAGTACCAAAATTGAATTTTAAACAGAACACATTAGCAACAAATCAATTAAAACTTACATAGCAATTAATAACAAAAAAAATAGTCATAATTAGGGTTTTAAATTGAACCTTAAATTTGTAAATTGGATCCACTTAAATTTATTAACCTAACCATTACGACACATAATCAAAACCGTGTATATTTTTTAACTAAAAAACCATGTATATTTTAATCAATAGACAGAATTCGATTAAGTACAATAGTCTTAATGATTATATAAATAGAAACATATGCGTAATGAGTTAATGTTAGTATATGGTATGTTTAATTGTAGTTATATGTTCAATTACATATTTTGTGATTTTTAAAGTGACTAACATTAAAATTGATATTGTGATTGTAAAAAATACACGTACAGTCGAATAATAATAAAATAATTAAAATTGCATGTGTATTATAAGCTAACTATTCAATATCATGTCGTGAATAATGGACATAACAAAAACAAGAGAGAATATGATTTGTAAAATATTTAAAGTCTCCATGTTCTAAATCAGATTCGGTAATGTCCCTTTTGCTTGAAGGTTGAGCTTTAATATTGATTTTGTAACTCTTTAAGCACAATTTAATTATCGATAACCATAATAAAATAAGTTAATGAGAATTAAACATGAAAAAAAAGGCAGACAATCATAATAGCATCATTAAGCATGATCGAGATCTAATAGTAATAATACTCTATAACACCTCTTGTGCAATCCGATCGTTAGACTTGAGCTGCAGAATGTTACCAAACGAGGCTTACATAATATACAAATATTTCGTACATACATGGTGGATCGTGTCACAGACTAATATGTGGCAGGCCGATCCTGTGGGTCATCCAATTGCGTATTGAATAGCAAATGGTTAAAGTGAAAATTATCTCGTGGACACAAATATTGCGGAAAGTAAGGTAGACATCTAGTTACATAACCTCCTACAGAAACTTAAATGGCAAATTGTTATGCGGATACCCTACACTGCGATAGATCCCGCAGAACTTATAATGTTGAACATAACAAAACCTATGTTCATTTTATTTATATACATCAAGAGAGTCCAAAGTGATCACCTTCTAAATTTAACACATTTGCTTACAAAGAACCTAAAGTCTATATACATGCCACTTAGATCGAACCAAACAAAATCAAGAGTCTACCACAACTATGGGCGAATAGTGTGAACTTCTTGCTAATTCGATTGACACGCCCTATACGTTCAAAATCTACAAAATTAAAGCAAGCTAGGCATAAGTATTAAGAATACTTAGTAAGCTCATATAAATTCAATAATTAACTTATCTCATAATAATTATGTGATAACTTAATATGTAAACGTAGTCTACCTATCAACCAACACAATTTATCAACAAGGTAAGTGCATATACTTTATCACATACAACATATCAAGTACGAAATATGATATGATAACACTATTCATATCTAATTCATTCCCAGACCTTTCACCAGTGCGGACTCCAATTTTAATAGACAAGTCTTCCATTGCCCATCATTCCTTAATTTGCAAATTTCACATCTTGCATGTTTTATATTACCTGATGAACATCATAAAAAAACTTAAACACAAGTATGCTTCACATCAGATGCTCGTCTAAGCTAATCATGTACAGAGGTGTCAAGTTACTCATCCGGACTAAACCTTTAATCCATTGCACTTTAGCCCCCAAATGATAAAAATTTGATTTAATTCTTTAACAATTATAAAGATATAAGCTATAAAAATAGTGAAATTATATTTTTACTATTGTAAAAATATACAATTTAATATCGACCCTGGTGAAGTACATGAGTCTTGTTTCTAGATTTTGACATTTTACATCATCATCTCATTTATCCTTTTCTCGAGTACCTTGGCAAGAACAACAAAAAAACCCGATTTACCCAATTATCATACTAATCTTTACGTCCTTTACTTCTTTGGCATAGTTGTTGTAAAAATCATAAACATCTAGTTCCGTAGTAAATTCCGTGCCAATTTTTAAAACATTTCCTTCGGATAATATGAACTGAAATAGAAAAATTAGCGTAAGTATAAAACACATTTGAACACTTATCTTGCTCTAAAATGTGTTTGTTCATTGGTTCAATTGGTAGAGCATCTTCTCCGAATTCTAATCTTCTGTGACTTTAAATCGTTGCATGTATATTTTCATCCATATCCAATAAATAAATTAAAATGATAATGTAAAACAATAAGCACAACATAAAAGTATCATATGAATTTATTAAATTAAACAATATTTCAAATTGACTCATAAAATTACAACTTCAATATACAACAATTCACTGAAGTTGATAGGCGAATAATGAAAGAAAGTAAAAGGAATGAAAAAAAAGTTCTTACGGAACAACTTTTGGCTCTTGATTTTTTTTTTCAATTTCGGGTCCGTTTGTTTACATGTAAAGGTTTTACGGAAAATGTTTTTTGCATTTGGTCAGCAGAAAATGACTTCCAGATTAAGGTAAAATAAGCCCTTTTTCCTTTAAAATGACTTGCCATTTTAAAAAGCGTAAGTCGTTTTTCGGAAAAGAGCTCATCTATAGTTAATTTTATTTTTATATAAAAATTAACTTAAGTCAAGCTTAATATTATTATATTGATAATAAATTTTATTTTTATTTTTAAAAATATTTAAAATATAATATTTTTCAATATTATTAAATATACATATTTAATTATTTATATTTAGTCATATAATAAATTATTAATATAATAAATATAATTTATTATTTTAATAAATTATTTAATATTTCAATTTTATTTTAATAATAAATTTTAAAAATAATAATTTTAAATAATATTATTCACATATTATTGAAAATATTTAATATTAATATTTTAATAATAAATATTTATTACAATTATAAATATATTAATAATAAATGTTTACAATCAATTAAAAACCCCAGTAGCCAAGAGTGCTCTCCTTGGTATCCTAGCGAAAACAGTGGCTGTTGTAGCTTGGGATGATGGAAAGTGGTGGCAACGACAGGTTTGGGGGAGACGAGGTCTCTCTATTGGCGGAGGAACTTATTCAACTATCAGTCAAAAGCTCGATGGTGGAACCAAACGACAAGCCAACTCTAATCTACACTATTTGAACAGGGAAATCCTATAATCCAGACAGCTTCAGGGCACATATGAAGAGTATTTGGAAAACAAAGAAAAAATTTGAGATCCAGTTGGTAGGGAAAAACCTTTTTTTGATTGTGTTTGAATCTGAGGAAGATTTAGAAGCTGTTATGGAAGGCTAGCCATGGTTATTTAGGAAAAACTTGGTTATCTTTGATCAATTGACTAAACCGATGGAAAGAAATCAAATCAGACTTACTTCAACCCCGTTTTGGATCAAGATTGGGTTGTGCTTACTAGAATTTGACAAAAAAGATCTCTTACATGCTATAGGGGTTACTTTTTGAGGCGTTATCAGATCTGAAATTAATGGTGAGTCTTGTCGCCTTAGAATAAAATTTGATATGCAGAAACCCCTTCGTAGGGGTATATTTGTCTCAATAGATAATCGAAATAGATCTTGGATTCCTTTCAAGTATGAAAAATTACTGAAATTTCATTTTGGTTGTGGAAGAATTGGGCATAGTCTCTAAGAATGTACAGTAATAAAACCTGCAGAAAAAAAAATTAGAGAAGATCCACCTTTCTCTTTGGCGTTAAAAGTAGAATTAAATTTGCTTGGAAGGGAGAGTTTAAAGTTTACTGCTCTATCAAAAAAGCTACAACCACAATGTTCTTATATAGGAAGTATCGAGAAAAATCAAAGTGAAAAGAGCAATTATATGACTCAAGAAGTACAAGATGATTCTCGGTTGATAGCAGCAGAAAAAATGATAAAGATACAAAAAGAAGGGGAAATAGTTGAAAAAGAGATTGAGAGGAATAATACAGATGAAGATATACTAAAACCAATCAGGAAATCCAGTTGGAAAAGAATTGAATCAACGAAAGAGATGAAATATTATGGTGCAGAGAGAAAACTAAAGAAAAGAAAATCGGCAGAGTTTGAAGATGATGATTACGGTATAGAAGAGATCTGGGAAGTTGCAGCAAAAAGGATAAGATATGATGGACAGGATTTAATAAGTAAGGCTGAAACAAATTTGTCGATAGAAAACCCCAACCAAAATAGATCGACGGCAGCCAAGAGGCAAGCCGACCGGACAAAATGAAAATTATATGCTAAAATGTCCGTGGATTAGGGAATCCACGGGCAGTGCGAATGCTTCAGTTTTTGCTGAAGCAATATAACCCCCAAATGGTCTTCTTCATGGAGACTAAGTTAATGAATGACAAATGGAAGAAATTAAGAGGAGGTGTAGTTTTATGAATGATTTTGATGTAGGAGAAGAAGGTACGCGTTGTGGGATCTGCCTGGCATGGAAGGAAGAAATCCAGTTCAATTTAAAAACTTTCTCAAATAGTCATATTGATGTGTTGATCAAAGAAGAAGATGTTAGTGAAGAATCACAAGGTTTTATGTGTCACCTTATATAAAAAATAAAACTACCTCATGGAATTTACTAAGAACTTTGGGCCAGGAACAAGATTATCCTTGGCTAGTGAGTGGGGATTTTAATGAAATAATGTATTCTTTTGAAAAAAGATAAGGCCAGCCGAGGGAGGAGAAAAGAATGGCAGCATTCCGTTAGGTTCTAGAAGAATGGCAACTTATAGATGTGGGCTATACGAGATTATGGTATACATAGGAGAGAGGGAATCTACTAGAAACAAATATTAGAGAAAAACTGGATAGGGATGTTGCAAATAAAAAATGGATGAAACTCATTCCAAGAGGAAATATACATCATTTAATGTCTTCGCTTTCAGATCATTGCCCCATTTTTATCAGCACAACTAATGGTAACAGTTTCAAGGGGAACCCAATATTTAAGTTTGAGGCATGATGAACCATGGAGGAATCGATTGAAGAGGAGATAAAGAAATCATAGGAGTCATCAAGCAGATCGATTTTTGAAAAAATTGAAAAACAACAAGTCAGGTTGACGAGATGGGCAAAATCAGTAAAGAAGGGACAAGAAGGGTTGAAGCAAAAGCTCACAAAGGAGTAAGAAAATTTAATAGAGAAGGAAAGAGATGATGACATAATGGCACAAATAATTGATACGAGAATTCAACTTAATATAGAGATAGATAGAGATGAAATGTATTGGGAACAAAGAGCATGGGCCAATTGGCTTCAGCTAGGGGACAAGAATAATGCCTTTTTTCACAAATATGCCTCAATTCAGAATGAATCAACATAATAAACAGGCTGGACACAGACGATGGAAAGGAAATTTTTGAGGAATTAGAAATAAATGAGACTGCTACAAAGTATTTCCAAAATCTATTTTCGTCTAATGGAGTAGGTAATTTATCTCATCTTTTAACAGGCATTGATAATAGCATTTCTTTGGATATCAACACAGCTCTATTGGCAAAATATATGGTAGAAGAGATCTACTTTGCAGTGAAAGGAATGATATCTATTAAAGCACCAGGCTATGATGGCTTCCCAGCATTATTTTTTCAAAAATTCTGGCATATTATGGGTAAAGATGTCAAAACTTTTTTCTTGGGAGTTTTGAATGACAGTAAGGATTTTGAATCTTTAAACCTAACTAAGATAGTGCTTATCCCAAAAATCTCCAATCCCACAAGTCTTGTTAATTTTAGACCTATTAGCCTATGCATAGTTATATACAAAATTGTAGCCAAAACAATTGCTAAACGTCTTCAAGATTTTATTGGAAGATGTATTGTCAGTGCTCAAAGTGCGTTCTTTCCGGGAAGGCTAATATCTGACAATGTGCTGATAGCTTATGAAATTCTACATACGTTACGCCAAAAACGAACAGGGAAAAAGGGATTCATGGCAGTGAAGTTAGACATGAGTAAAGCTTATGATAGAGTTAAATGGACATTTTTAAAAGAAGTAATGCTTCGTATGGGATTTACAGAGGAATGGGTGTCACTAGTTTTGAGATGTATTTCTACAGTCTATTATGTAGTAACCATCAATGGAAGTAGAGGAAATGTTTTCAAACCTACTAGAGGACTCCGACAAGGTGACCCACTTAGTCCTTTTCTTTTTCTGATTTGTAGTGAGGGACTTTCGTCTTTGATCAGGCTGACAACAAAAGAGGGTTCGATAAAAGGAGTTAAGACTAGCAAAAGAAGATCGACGATTTCACATTTATTGTTCATAGATGATTGTATTTTGTATGGTGAAGTTACAGAGAAATGAGTAAAGATTTTAAAAGATATTTTGATGGAATATGAGATTTGCTCTGGCCAATGCATGAATTTTAATAAATCCACGATTTTCGTTAGCTCTAATACAGCAAAAGGGGATAGAGAATACATCTCGAATGAAATGGGAGTGAGGCGCTCGAAAAATACGAAAAAATATTTAGGACTCCCTAATGTGGTAGGAAGACGAAAGAAGGAATCTTTCCAGAACCGAAAGGATAGGGTTAAGCAGAGGATTGAAAAATAGAGTACACGACTGCTATCTCAAGGGGGAAAAGAGATTTTCATAAAATCTGTACTTTAAGCAATACCAACTTATGCTATGTCATATTTTCTTCTACCAATATCACTATGTAGGGAGTTTGGAAATATTTTTGCTAGATTCTGGTGGCAAAAAGGTAAAGGAAGGAAAGGAATTCACTGGTGCCAATGGAAAGTTATGTGCAGCCCTAAAGAGAAGGGGGTATGGGTTTTAGAAATATGGCTCAATTTAATATTTCCTTATTAGCTAAACAAGGATGGAGGATTATTAATAACCAGAATGCTCCCGTTACACAAGTATTTAAACCCAAATATTTTCTAAATGACCATTTTTTATATTCTTGTTTGGGAAATTCTTGCTCTTATGTGTGGAAAAGTATTTGGGCAGCTAAAGCTATATTGGCAAAAGGGCTATGTTGGAGGGTTGGTCCGGGTACTAATATATCCATTAATGATGATGCTTGGATTCTAGATGCAGTTAATTTTATATTATCTACAGCGATCAATTCTATGCATGATTTTAAAGTAAATGAGTTTATTGATAGCAATAATAGACTTTTGGAAGAGGGAGCTGTTAAATAATACCTTCACAGAAGAAGACGTGGACGAATCCTTCGGATCCCCTTGGCACGAACACCTCACGAAGACTTCCTCATCTAGGGGAAGAATCGTTAGGTGAATTTTTGGTCCGAAGTGCCTATAAACTATTACAGAGTTCTGATGAAAATCCTAGAACTTACGCTTTACAAACCATCTACAGGAAATTTTACAAAAAATTTTAGAGCCTAGATTACAATAAGGAGACTCTCATGGAATTATTTACCAACAAAGGTAAAAATACAGTATATGAAGTTAGCAACCACCACAAGCTGCCCTTGATGTGGAGAAAGAGCTGAAACAATGAACCATTTATTCCGAGAATGTCCTGTTACAGTGGAAGTATGGATAGCATTATCACTTCAGAATATTTTAATGATTCAAAACATGGACTTTGTACAGTGGCTTACCTGGGTGTTTGAGCAGTTCACCCCTTGTCAATGTCGCATTTTCTGCTGTGCACTTTGGGCCATATGGGGAGATCAAAACAAAAGAATACATGAGAAAAGAGTTAGTAATGAAAAGAAAATTGCAAACTTTATCAGTAATGTAGAAGCCCAAATTGCCCAGGCCCGATTATACCAAAACCCAACCAAACCTCTAAACCCACTAAAACCCTTAACCCATGACCTATTTACATCTACCCAAAGCCATTACAAAACCCAAATATTAAACCTAATTCAAAAGCCCATTAAGCCCTCCCAAAAAAAACCTAACCCAAAAAAAAAAAGAAAAACCTAACCCCAAAAAAAAAAACCAAGAAACCCTAGCCACTTAGCCACTTTCCCACTTGCCCCATTTTTCCTCCCATTTTTGATATCCATTATCTACCACCACCACCTACAAAATAGAAAAAGAAATAATAGAAAATCATGTAAAAGATGACTATAAAAAGCCATTGAAAATCATGTAAGGGGGATTTTACAAAGATTGAAAAAAACACAAAAATCCCTTCAAATTTTGAACACAAAAGAAACATCAATAAAAAGGTTGCATCTTTTTCTTTTTTCCTCTTCTTTCGAATCTTTTTTTCTTTTTTTTTGTGTTGTTTTTTTTCTTTCTTTATATATACATATATTGTTAAAAAAATTTTACCGCCGGCGGTGGCCGACGACGGGCGGCGACCGACGATCGACCGGTGACCGGCCCCCCCTTGGTCGGATTTCCTTTCCCCCCTCCCTTCTCTCTTCTTTCCCCCTTCTTTTTTTTAGGTATTTTATATATATTATGTATATATTTTTTTAATGCCATTAGTTATATATTTCTTATGTATATATTCTTAAATACTATTATATACATATATATATATTTTAAATACCATATTGTGTATATATTATTATTACAAATTTTTACTATTGCTAGTATTATTATAAATATTATTATATTAGTGTATATATTTTTTATGTACGTTTCCTAATATTTTCTTTTATTGTAGATATTATTATTATTATTATTACATACTTTTATTATATGCATATATATATGTATTTTTATGTACATATTATTATTTTATATTATTATTACCAAATATATCATTTTTCCTATTTTATTATTAGTACATGATTTGTTTTTATTTTGTAAATATCATTATTATTGTTATTCTAATATTCTAGTATTCCATGTTAATATTTTTCATTAATGATATCATTTTTTTTTTGCGTCCTTTATCTATTTTTAATTTCTCACTTTAGGAATATTTTTTCTCATGTTTTAATTAATTTAAAAAATGAGGCAATGTACCGATTTAATATTAAGCCATCGATTTCATCGCTATGTTGGGTGAAATTCGTCGGCTTGTGTTAAAAAATGGGACACCCTTTCTAAAAAAAAATCGAAAACTAAAAATTCTCATTTTTCAATCGGATCACGATTAAATATTATATTGAACTCGTATTTTTAAAAATCAAGTCAACAAATGTTTATGAGATACCAATTTTGGGCGTCGCGAGGGTGCTAATACCTTCCTCGCGCGTAACTGACTCCCGAACCCCAATTTTTCTCTGAACTTTCACGTAGACCTAAATTTGGCCTTCTTTTTGTTTTAAAATAATTTTATTAGGTGTCCGATCACACCTATAAAAAAGGATCGGTGGCGGCTCCCTTTGCTAATAAAATCAAAAGTTGGTTTTCAAATGTTTAATAAATCGCCACAATTAGCGACCAAGCGAAACTATTTTTTTTACGTCGCAACAGCTGGCGACTCCACTGGGGACCTCCATTTTTGAGAGTCGAGTTGAAATAAATGCGTGTTGTCAAAATTTTCAAATTTTCGTGTTCAAATTGATATTTAATCATGATCCTTAAGTTTTGTTTTCGAAAAAATCATACATACGTATCTCCTAATTTGTTTTATCTTTCGTTTTAGTTTTGTAGTTTTAAAATAAATGGAAGGATTGCAAGTTTCTCCCACACACCGTGCACTTGCATTTTGCATAACATAAGCTCTCTACCCGGGCTCTGTCCGTTTAAGTGAAAGTAAACGCTATGCCTTCGTGAGTTAACTCGTCCCTCCGCACAGGCTAGTGAATACTTTTGGGTTACATATGACTTATGCTTTCTTGAGTTAACTTGTCCCTCCGCATAGGCATAAGTAAATGTAATCCCTCGAATTGAACTCGTGAGCCTGTGATAGGTTATGACCGAGACTTCGTGCTAATCTTAGCAGATGATAGTACGAGCAATTCGAGTACCTGTCTAGAACCAAAACCGCATATAGTGAACCATACGAGCCACCCAACTAGAGCCATGCTGAACCTCCGCTCGTTTAGTAGTCACCAAAATAAGTACACGGGAAAAGCACATCTTACCTTCTATTTCTTTTACATTTGTGCTTTCTAAGCAAGGGAATCGAGTCCACTGGACCAAGTAGCTTAATTTGTTAGATTTTCCACAGTTTTTCTCTATTTATATGTGTTGCGCTAACCAAGGTCGTTTGTCTGTATTTTTATTTTTCATCATGCATCGAAGGCATCTTGTTAGGAAGGTGTTGATTAGAAATTGGTTGCCAAAAACGGGTTTCTAATGGAGGAGTCAATTATATGAGTGATCGAAACGTTGTGTAATACTCCTTTGATTAAGGAAATGCCTAAATAGGGGCTATCTTGAAATTAACACCAAATTTTTGCATATTCATTCATGACTGACATTCATTTGACATTCATGCATTCATTCATACATTGCATATCCTATACTCGGTCGCTGAAGATAAAATATATAATTCGCAGTTGTAATACCACAAGACTGGAACCACATCATCCGTATAAAACGCGCCGACAAGCTAGAGTAATGGAGGCTGAATTCAATGAGAGAATTGAAAGGATGGAAAGGGCTCAAAAGGAATTACAAGAGCAACTGGCCAAATCGCAACAAGAAACGAGAGACCTAATAGTGAGATCTCGAGAGGAATCACTCGAGCAAAGAGATCAGATGGCCAAAATGATGGAGATGATGACAACTTTGGTCAAAGGAAAAGGACCCGTGCAGAACCCCAATGTTATGGAACCTCAGTCAAGAATTCACCACGATCAGGATCCACTCTATCCCCCGGGATTCACTCCACCACCCGCATATACAACACAAAGAGGGTATACTCAAGGGGAACCCACAGTCTTGGAACAACAACCTATGCCACCTACTCCACCCACTAATCTGGGGCAAGGAATATTCGTGTCGAACCCAGGGGCAAGCCCTGCTGATCCACTAGTTCCAGATCTGGACGACCCAGCAGAGGTAGCCAAGTTGAAATTGGATAATCATGATGCAAAATATAGAAGTCTAGAGGAAAGACTCAAAGCAATAGAAGGCACTGAAGTCTTCTCCGCACTAGGTGCCAAAGAACTCAGTTTGGTACCTGATCTAATCTTGCCTCCGAAATTCAAGGCGCTTGATTTTGAAAAGTATGATGGGACAAGGTGCCCAAAAGCACATCTCATCATGTTCTGTCGAAAAATGACCGGTTATGTGAACGAGGATAAGCTACTTATACATTGCTTTCAAGATAGTCTAACGGGGTCAGCTCTTCGGTGGTACAACCAACTCAGTAGAGAAAAGATTCGATCCTGGAAGGATTTGGCGTCAGCATTTTGCGAGCAATACAAGCATGTGTCGTATATGGTGCCAGACCGGATGACCTTACAAATGATGGAGAAAAAGCCATCAGAAACCTTCAGACAGTATGCACAGAGATGGAGAGACGTTTCGGCCTAAGTGGAACCCCCACTAACAAAAATGGAGATAACCGATCTCTTTATCAACACCTTAAAGGCGCCATTTTATGACAAATTAGTGGGAAGTGCCACGAAAGAGTTTGCGGATATTGTAATATCTGGTGAGCTCATAGAGAATGTCGTCAAGAGCGGTAGAATGGAAGGCTCAGAAGGTTCAAAAAGGACAGCACCTATGAAGAAGAAAGAACCAGAAGCCCACATGGTGGGAATGGGAAGCCGTTATGCCTCTAATCCATATCCGAACCAACCCCGACCTCGAAATTATCCACCTCCAAATTTCTATTATCCCCCTCAAAACCCTTATTACCAAGTACCACATCTGTCCTACCCCGTATACGCCACGAACAACCAAACACCCGTCACCACTTTCCCACAAAACACGATACCCGCCCAAAGCCAACCCAGAAACGAACCAAGACCAGCAAGGAGTAATCTTGAGAGACTGCAATTTACCCCCATCCCTGTGTCGTATGGGGAATTGTACCCAAAAATTTTAGAAAAAATAGCTAATTTCTCCCCATTACATGGCACCCCTTAAACCTCCATACCCAAAGTGGTACGATCTAAACGCTAGTTGTGCATACCACGCAGGGAACCAGGGGCACTCTACTGAGAACTGTCTTGCTTTCAAAAGGAGAGTTCAAGGACTCATTGACGCGGGTATCCTACGATTTGATAGTGCCAGTAATGCCACGGGGAACCCGTTCCCTAACCATACCGAAAGGAATGTGAGCACAGTTGGGAAAGAGGATGAATGGAAGGTCAGAAGATGTGTTTCAGAAATAAGGACGCCTCTGCAGAAAATCTGGGAGGTATTGATTAAGAAAGGATTGCTCTGTCACTCTGATAGAATTTTTGGAGAAGAAGGTCAAAGTTTTTGCAATTTTCATGGGATTGTTGGACATGACATTCAGTCATGTGAGGACTTTAAAAGGTTACTTCAAGACCGGATGGATAATAAGGAGATCAAGGTCCTTAACAAGAGGGAAGATGCCAACGAAAGAGAAGTATGCGTCTCTGATAGCCAATCATCAGGGCCCCCTTATAGTGCTGATCGACCGTTGGTAATTTATTACGATACGATGAGAGAGCCGTTGAAACCACATATGGTAATTGAAGTACCGTCTCCTTTCCCGTATAAGGACAACAAAACAGTACCGTGGAGATATGATGTTAATATCGTTACACCGGAAGTTGAAAAGTCCAAAGCCATAACTAAAGATGTTGGGGAGGTAGGTCATTTTACTCGAAGTGGACGATGCTATTCTAAATAAGTTTAACCGGTAAAAAATAGTAGCGACTCGAAGTAAAAAGGGAAAACAGTGATCCAAAAAGTCGAAGTTGAGCAAGAAATTCCACTCGTGCAAGAAACTAAAAAGCCTATGAATGAGGAAGAAGCTCAGGAATTCTTGAAATTTATCAAGCACAGCGAGTATAGTGTGGTGGAACAATTGAGTAAGCAGCCAGCACGAATCTCAGTTTTATCTTTACTGTTAAATTCAGAGCCACACCGGAATACTTTATTGAAGGTGTTAAATCAAGCTTATGTGGCCAACAACATATCCGTTGAGAAGCTTGATAGGTGGGTAAATAATCTAAATGCAGACAATTTCATCTCTTTTAGTGATGATGAGATACCGCCAAATGGTAGAGGCTCAGTGAAAGCGCTACATATCACGACTCGCTGCAAGGGCTACATAATACCGAACGTACTCATCGATAATGGGTCAGTGTTAAATGTTATGCCATTGGCCACGCTTTCCAGAATACCGATGGATTTTTCCTACTTAAGGCCCTGTCATTCCACGGTAAGAGCATTCGACGGGACGAGGCGCGAAGTCATGGGAAAGATTGAAATCCCTTTGGAAGTGGGCCCTTACATTTATGATGTCGAGTTTCAAGTCATGGACATTACACCCTCTTATAACTGCCTTTTGGGAAGACCCTAAATCCATTCTGCTGGAGCAGTCCCATCATCCATCCATCAAAAGGTGAAATTTATCATGGACGGTTGTTTGGTCACTGTCGAGGGAGAAGAAGACATTGTCGCATCTGTCTCTGCCAATGCACCGTACTTGGAAGTGAATAAAGACACATTGGAATGTTCCTTCCGATCCCTTGAATTCGTCAATGCCACTTTTGTTGTTGAGGGAAACAGAATTCCGGTGCCAAAACTGTCGAGAAATACTAGAATGGGTGTCAAATTGACCGTAGGAAAGGGAGCTTGAGTGAGAAAAGGTTTAGGGAGATATCTGCAAGGAATAGTCAGGGCTTTAAAGTCAGTGCACCACAAAGCCCGATACAGTTTGGGGTTCTAGCCAGACATGCGTCAAAGAAGAAGACAGTGGAAGAAAGATCAGGAAAGAAGGATTGCAAGAACTTTGGGCCGAGAACCAGAATGGGAGCCTATAGAATACCCTCCTTTGTCAAAAACATTTACATCTGCAGGAATGATATACCCTGGACAAGATGATCCATGAAACATGCTGGGGTTAATTGAAAGGGGTTTTCAGAATGTCAGTATAAATGTCATTGACAAAGGGGCTGGTGCAAGTAAAGATGTCTCGAGGATACGCTCTTGCCCTCCTGGTTTCATGATGAACAATTGGACTGCCGAGGAGCTTCTTGTAGTTTATAAGTCTTCAGAGTAATGCTAAACATTAACCTTCTATTATGTCTTTAGATATAATAGAATTCTTTTGTAAGAGCTTGCATTCGCTCTTTATCATTTAAATGAATATCAATGAAGATACATTTTGTCACGATTTTTCGCATTATCACTAATTTCATAATCATTTTCTCATTTCATAGCCTATCCTTACATTTGCCTCATTGCCATGACATAACGTCTTGTTTGTTGTTTCCAATACTTGGATGTCCCTCTATAGCTTCCTTTTCCATTCAACTTTCAGGTGCTCAGATATTGACGACATGAATAAGCCCGTCACGAATCTTGAAATTGATTTTGAGAAGGCTGTTTGCTTAGGAGAATTTGAAGCCAAAGAAAATGCTGAAGATTACGTCTCGTCTCCTGAATTGTTAAGAATGGTGGAACAAGAGGATAAACAGATTTTTCCTCACGAAGAATCTGTGGAAATAATAAATTTGGGCACCGAAAAGAGGAAACAAGAAGTGAAGATTGGGACTTCTATTTCAGAGAGTACCAGGCATAATTTGATCACTTTACTCCACGAATACAAAGATGTTTTCGCATGGTCATACCAGGACATGCCAGGGCTAGATGAAGATTTAGTGGTCCATAAGCTCCTATTAAAGCCAGAATGCAAGCACATCCAGCAAAAATTAAGACGGATGAGACCCGAAATGCTGTTGAAAATAAAAGAGGAAGTCAAGAAGCAATTTGATGCTGGCTTCCTACAAGCCTCCAAATATCCAAAACGGGTGGCTAACATAGTCCCAGTACCAAAGAAAGATGGCAAAGTACGAATGTGTATGGATTACCATGACCTGAACCGAGCAAGCCCAAAAGATAATTTTCCCTTGCCACATATTGATACGTTGGTGGACAACACAGCAAAACATTCATTGTTTTCTTTCATGGATGGATTCTCGGGGTATAATCAGATCAATATGGCCCCTGAGGATATGGAGAAAACTACATTCATAACAATGTGGGGAACGTTCTGCTATAAGGTGATGCCATTCGGGTTAAAGAATGCTGGGGCAACATATCAGAGGGCTATGGTGACATTATTCCATGACATGATGCATAAAGAAATAGAGGTCTACGTCGATGATATGATTGCTAAATCTCGAGGAGAAGAAGAGCATGTAGTGAACCTCAAGAAGTTGTTCGAAAGACTGAGAAAGTTTCAGCTAAAGCTTAATCCAGCCAAATGTACGTTTGGGGCTACCTCGGGGAAGTTGCTAGGCTTCATTGTCAGTGAAAGAGGTATCGAGGTTGATCCAGATAAAGTAAAAGTCATTCAAGAGTTACCACATCCACGCACGTAAAAGGAAGTTAGAGGATTTTTAGGGAGATTAAACTACATCTCCCGATTCATCGCTCAACTTACCAACCAATACGACCCAATCTTTCGGCTTCTTCGAAAACATAACCCGGGAAATTGGAATGAGGAATGTCAGGTGGCCTTTGATAAGATAAAGAAATATTTGTCTAGTCCTTCAGTGCTAGTACCGGCAACTCCGGGGAGACCATTGATATTGTATTTGACGGTGTTCGAAAATTCAATGAGTTGCGTACTGGGCAACACGACGAGTTAGGGAAGAAAGAAAAGGCGATCTACTACCTCAGTAAAAAGTTCACTGAATATGAGGCAAAGTATTCATCCATTGAAAAATACTGTTACGCTCTGGTTTGGGTAGCTCGGAGACTCAGACAATATATGTTGTATCACACGACATGGCTAATTTCAAAGCTGGACCCAATAAAATACATGATGGAATCGCCGACACTATCAGGAAGAATGGCACGATGACAGATCCTCCTTTCGGAATATGACATTGCCTATGTAAGTCAGAAGTCGATAAAAGGGAGCGCAATAGCTGACTTCTTAGCAACTCGAACAACGAAGGATTACGAGCCATTGAGATTTGATTTCCCAGATGAAGACTTGATGTGCATTACGGAAAAAGAATGCGAGTCACCAAAAAAGAAATCATGGAAGATGAGCTTTGATGGTGCATCGAACGCATTGGGGCATGGGATTGGAGCAGTCTTAATATCGCCAGAAGGGAATCATTACCCACTCACTGCCAGGCTGAATTTCTTCTGTACCAATAACATAGCGGAATATGAGGCATGTATCATGGGACTCCGTGCAGCTATTGAACGAAACATCAAAGCTTTAGAGCTATACGGAGACTCAACCTTGGTGATTTACGAAATCCGTGGAGATTGGGAAGTGAGAGACTCGAAACTGGTTAAATACAGAGATCTAGTGGCAGAGTTGATTAAAGAATTCGAAGAAATAACTTTTAATTACCTCCCACGAGAAGAAAACCAATTGGCTGATGCCTTGGCCACTTTGGCTTCAATGTTCAAAGCAAACTGGGAAACAGAAATAATGCCTCTTCAAATGAGCATATATGAAGCCCCTGTACATTATTTCAGCATCGAGAAAGAGACAGATGGACGGCCATGGTTCCATGATGTCTTAGAATATATCAAGAATCAAAAGTATCCCGAACAAGCAAACGAGAACGACAAAAGAACAATCAGAAGAATGGCAATAGGATTCATTCTTGATGGGGACATCCTGTACAAAAGAGGAAAAGATCAGATGCTTTTGAGATGTGTGGATGATGTTGAAGCCAGAAAAATACTTGAAGAGGTCCATGAGGGAATTTGCGGAACGCATGCCAATGGTTTCACTATGGCCAGGAAGATTATGAGACTCGGATATTACTGGCTGACGATGGAAAGCGACTACATTAATTTCGCACGAAAATGCCACAAATGTCAAATTTATGGTGATAAAATTCATGTAGCCCATTTGCCCCTTCACGTCATGACTTCTCCGTGGCCTTTTTCTATGTGGGGCATGGATGTTATAGGGCCAATTTCTCCAAAAGCTTCTAATGGACACCGATTTATTTTTGTGGTCATTGATTACTTCACAAAATGGATAGAAGCTGTTTTGTTTGCCAATGTGACCAAGACTGCAGTTTGCAGGTTTTTGAAGAAGGAAATCATTTGTCGATATGGTTTGCCTGAAAGAATCATTTCAGATAACGCCATGAATCTGAATAACAAGATGATGAAGGAAGTATGGGAGCAATTCCAAATAAAGCATCATAACTCCTCGCCCTATCGCCCAAAGATGAACGGGGCTGTAAAATATTAAGAGGATCATTGGGAAAATGACTGAGACGTTTAAAGATTGGCACGAGAAGCTTCCATTTGCTTTGTTTGCATATCGCACATCTGTACGAACATCTACGGGAGCAACTCCTTTCTCTCTGGTTTATGGAATGGAAGCTGTGCTACCTATCGAGGTTGAGATCCCTTCTCTACGAGTCTTAATGAAATCAAAGTTAGAAGAAGCAGAATGGGACAAGCTCGATATGATCAACTGAACCTCATTGAAGAAAAGCGACTCAGGGCAATTTGTCATGGGCAAATGTACCAAAAAAGAATGATCGCAGCCCATGACAAGAAGGTTCGACCAAGAGAATTCCATGAAGGAGAACTCATGCTGAGAAAAATTCTCCCAATACAAAAAGATCTGCGAGGGAAATGGGCACCAAACTGGAAAGGACCATACGTCGTAAAGAAGGCATTCTCAGGAGGAGTTTTGATCCTTACCGAGATGGATGGGAAAGAAGTGTTGAATCCAGTGAACTCAGATGCTGTGAAGAAATATTATGCTTAAGATGAAAACCCGAAAAGGGCATCTTTAAAAAAAAGGGATCAAGGCGAAAACCCGAAAAGGGCGTCTTGATTAGTACAAAAAGATTAGGATGAAAACCCGAGAGGGCATCCTAATGAAACAAACCTGGCGGTCGAACGATAGGTCAAGCAGTGAAGCTACAGTATTTGAAGCATTTCTGAAAGCTCAAAATCTTCTACGCAAGAAGCCGTGCTCGAAAAGATTTTTGATTGAGGAACGAGGAAGAGTTCATGTGTTGAATATCTAGAGCATTTGTATCCGTTGAATACGATCCTTTCTTTCTTTTTGACATTTTTTACTCTCATTGGTTAACTTGCCTTGTTTGCCACATTTGAAATAGATGAACATGAAATATCATTTTTGTCCCTATCTGACCTTTTTCATGTATCTCATTATGTGTTTATTTACATGATAAATGGTGAAATGACATACTCTAAACAAAAGAAATGTTAAGCATTACCTGGATGAAAATTTGATAAGCACAAGAGTCTCAAAGTAAGAACAAAGTTCAATTGAGGGCAGAAGAGTGATATCTGAGAAACGTCGATTACTCGTGAAGCTTGAAAACAGGTATAAGGCCTGAAGAGAAAGTCAAGAATCAAAGCAATGAACACAGATCCTCAACAATCGTGGCTAAATGGACATCCGAAAAACATGCTTAAGGAGCACTGCATAATCATGTAGGCATAAAAGCATTTAAGACAAACATGTGCATATCATGATAACATCATACATGGCATATACAGGTACTCTAGCAGAGCAAGAAATCTTGAATGAGAGTCGCACTGAATCAAAGGAAAAGACACCCGAGTTCTACCAAAGGACAGGTTTTGGTATTTTGATGTTTTTAATTCATGCTTTTCAAGGGAAATCAACTCATATTGCGAGAGATGAGTTGAGCCTCAAGACACGTTGAGGTATTTTTAATTTTTTTTTTCAAAATCAACTCATATTGCGAGAAGTGAGTTGAGCCTCGGGGCACGCTGAGGTATTTTAGTTTATGTTTTAAATTGACTCATATTGCGAGAGGTGAGTTAAGCCTTTTAATTTTTGTTTTTCAAAATCAACTCATATTGCTAGAGGTGAGTTGAGCCTCGGGGCACGCTGAGGTATTTTCAATTTTTGTTTTTTAATTTCAACTAATATTGCGAGAGGTGAGTTGAGCCTCAGGTCACGCTGAGGTATTTTCAATTTCTGTTTTCAATTTACGTTGTTCAAGAATCAACTCATATTGCGAGAGGTGGGTTGAACCTTTTAATTTCTACTTTTTCAAAATCAGCTCATATTGCGAGAGGTGAGTTGAGCCTCAGGTCACGCTGAGGTATTTTCAATTTCTGTTTTCAATTTACGTTGTTCAAGAATCAACTCATATTGCGAGAGGTGGGTTGAACCTTTTAATTTCTACTTTTTCAAAATCAGCTCATATTGCGAGAGGTGAGTTGAGCCTCAGGTCACACTAAGGTATTTTCAATTTCTGTTTTTAATTTACGTTGTTCAAGAATCAACTCATATTGCGAGAAGTGGGTTGAACCTTTTAATTTCTACTTTTTCAAAACCAGCTCATATTGCGAGAGGTGAGTTGAGCCTCAGGTCACGCTGAGGTATTTTCAATTTCTGTTTTCAATTTATGTTGTTCAAGAATCAACTCATATTGCGAGAGGTGGGTTGAACCTTTTAATTTCTACTTTTTCAAAATCAGCTCATATTGCGAGAGGTGAGTTGAGCCTCGGTTCACATGCTGAGGTATTTTCAATTTCTGTCTTTCAAAAAAAAAATTCAACTCATATTGCGAGAAATGAGTTGAGCCTCAAGACACGTTGAGGTAATTTCAATTTCTGTTTTCAAAATTCAACTCATATTGCGAGAAATGAGTTGAGCCTCAAGACACGTTGAGGTAATTTCAATTTCTGTTCAAAATGAGTTGAGCCTCAAGACACGCTGAGGTAATTTCAATTTCTGTTTTCAAAATTCAACTCATATTGCGAGAAATTAGTTGAGCCTTAAGACATGCTGAGGTATTTTTAATTTCTGTTTTTCAAAAAAAAATCAACTCATATTGTGAGAAATGAGTTGAGCCTCAAGACATGCTGAGGTATTTTCAATTTCTATTTTTCAAAAAAATCAACTCATATTACGAGAGGTGAGTTGAGCCTCAGGACACGCTGAGGTAATTTCAATTTCTGTTGTCAAAAAAATCAACTCGTATTGTAAGAGGCGAGTTGAGCCTCAGGTCACACGCCGAGGTATTTTCAATTTCCGTTTTCCAATTTCTGCCTTTCAAAAAAAATCAACTCATATTGCGAGAGGTGAGTTGAGCCTTGGCTCACGCGCTGAGCTATTTTCAATTTCTGTCTTTCAAAAAAATCAACTCATATTGCGAGAGGTGAGTTGAGCTTCAGATCACACACTGAGGTATTTTTTCAATTTATATTTTTCAAAAAAATCAACTCACATTGCGAGATGTGAGTTGAGCCTCGGGTCACATGTCGAGGTATTTTCAAAATCTGTTTTTCAGATTATGTTTTCAAAAATCAACTCATATTGCAAGAAGTGAGTTGAGCCTTGGCTTACGTGCTAAGCTATTTTCAATTTCTGTTTTTTTTTTCAAAAAAATTCAACTCATATTGCGAGAGGTGAGTTGAGCTTTTTAATTTCTGCGAGAGTTGAGTTGAGTCTTTTAATTTCTATTTTTCAAAAATCAACTCATATTGCGAGAGGTGAGTTGAACCTTCAGTCACATATCGAGGTATTTTCAAAATCTGCTTTTCAAGTTAAGTTTCAAAAAATCAACTCATATTGCGAGAGGTGAGTTGAGCCTTGGCTCACGTGCTGAGCTATTTTCAATTTCTATTTTTAATGTCTGTTTTTAGAGAGTCAATTCATATTGCGAAAAATGAGTTGAGCTCAGGATCACATGCCGAGTAGAGAATAAAGATTGAAGCTGATTGAAGACGTCAGATTCTGTCTCCTTAAAGTTGCAGTGGAGTTGATCGAGGGTATCAGATCTTGCCTTTCTGGAGTCGCAGAAGAAAAGACCACAAACCTTATCTCACTGAAGCGATAGAAGAGTAGATTGGATAGAAGAGTAGATTGAAGTTGTAGATCTCACCTTTCTGAAGTTACAGCGAAGTAGATCGAAGCCATACATTTCATATCCTTGAAGTTACATCGGAATAAATTGAAGCTACAAGGCGTATATCACAAGATGCAGTGGTGTGAACCAAAGCTACAAGATGCGTTGGACTGAAAAGGGACTAACTAAACAAGAAGAGTTCCAAAGCAAGTCAAGACCTAGCAAGACCGGGCAAATTTGGTCTTCCTTGAAAGTCTTTGCTCTATTATCGTTGCACGACAATGAGCAAAGAGGGGCAGCTGTAGAAGCCCAAATTGCCCAGGCCCGATTATATCAAAACCCAACCAAACCTCTAAACCCACTAAAACCCTTAACCCATGACCCATTTACATCTACCCAAAGCCATTACAAAACCCAAATATTAAACCTAATTCAAAAGCCCATTAAGCCCTCCCAAAAAAAACCTAACCCAAAAAAAAAAGAAAAACCTAACCCCCCCCAAAAAAAACCAAGAAACCCTAGCCACCTAGCCACTTTCCCACTTGCCCCATTTTTCCTCCCATTTTTGATATCCATTGTCTACCACCACCACCTACAAAATAGAAAAAGAAATAATAGAAAATCATGTAAAAGATGGCTATAAAAAGCCATTCAAAATCATGTAAGGGGGATTTTACAAAGATTGAAAAAAAAAACACAAAAATCCCTTCAAATTTTGAACACAAAAAAAAACATCAATAAAAAGGTTGCATCTTTTTCTTTTTTCCTCTTCTTTCGAATCTTTTTTTCTTTTTTTTTGTGTTGTTTTTTTTCTTTCTTTATATATACATATATTGTTAAAAAAATTTTACCGCCCACGGTGGCCGGCGGTGGCCGACGACGGGCGGCGACCGACGATCGACCGGTGACCGGCCCCCCTTGGTCGGATTTCCTTTCCCCCCTCCCTTCTCTCTTCTTTCCCCCTTCTTTTTTTTAGGTATTTTATATATATTATGTATATATTTTTTTAATGCCATTAGTTATATATTTCTTATGTATATATTCTTAAATACTATTATATACATATATATATTTTAAATACCATATTGTGTATATATTATTATTACAAATTATTACTATTGCTAGTATTATTATAAATATTATTATATTAGTGTATATATTTTTTATGTACGTTTCCTAATATTTTCTTTTATTGTAGATATTATTATTATTACATACTTTTATTATATGCATATATATATATTTTTATGTACATACTATTATTTTATATTATTATTACCAAATATATCATTTTTCCTATTTTATTATTAGTACATGATTTGTTTTTATTTTGTAAATATCATTATTATTGTTATTCTAATATTCTAGTATTCCATGTTAATATTTTTCATTAATGATATCATTTTTTTTGCGTCCTTTATCTATTTTTAATTTCTCACTTTAGGAATATTTTTTCTCATGTTTTAATTAATTTAAAAAATGAGGCAATGTACCGATTTAATATTAAGCCATCGATTTCATCGCTATGTTGGGTGAAATTCGTCGGCTTGTGATAAAAAACGGGACACCCTTTCTAAAAAAAAATCGAAAACTAAAAATTCTCATTTTTCAATCGGATCACGATTAAATATTATATTGAACTCGTATTTTTAAAAATCAAGTCAACAAATGTTTATGAGATACCAATTTTGGGCGTCGCGAGGGTACTAATACCTTCCTCGCGCATAACTGACTCCCGAACCCCAATTTTTCTCTGAACTTTCACGTAGACCTAAATTTGGCCTTCTTTTTGTTTTAAAATAATTTTATTAGGTGTCCGATCACACCTATAAAAAAGGATCGGTGGCGACTCCCTTTGCTAATAAAATCAAAAGTTGGTTTTCAAATGTTTAATAAATCGCCACAATTAGCGACCAAGCGAAACTAATTTTTTTTTACGTCGCAACAAGTAACTACATTACTGAACTTACTGGTTTTGAAAAAAAAATCAGTACAAATAACAAAAAACAGAAGATAGAGACACCCATCTTATGAGTTCATCAAGATTAACTTCGATAATGCATACAACGGGAGTCAAAATCATTCGACTTCAGGTATTGTGGTTAGAGATGCAGAAGGAAAAGTTCTTTTATCCTGCTCAAAGATCCATAATGGCATAACCTCTGTATTTGCTACTGAAGAATAGCCTGTTGGAAAGCAGTTCAAATAGGAGTCGAAAAGGGATGGCAGTCAATCATCTTCAAAGGAGATTCCCTCGCAATAATAAAGAAATGCAACACAAAGGGTCAAGATCGATCATTGGTAGTGGCATATATATATGATATCCAACAGAAGATAAATAGTTCTAAGAATATCAGATTCAAACATACACCGAGATCTACAAATACTCTTGCACATCTTCTTGCAACAGAAGCTCTAAAAAGAATAGAGGAAATATACCTAGAAATGGAGGTCCCTGAGTACGCTGAAAAACAAAAAGGTTCGATTGGGTGTGTGAACCAGACTAGGAAAGTTTTCGGAGATGAAGAAAGGAAGAGAGAAAGCTTCAAAACAAAAAGGAAAATGAAATGTTTTTGGAAGGAAGAGCTTTCTGAAGATTGAAATCGTCAACTAGGCAGTGCAATGATGGAAAGATGGGATGATAGATTTCAGCAAATTCTGATTGGGCACTGGTTCGGCGCATTAAATGTCGTTCTAGATTATTCTATAGTAATATCTAGATATTTTGTTTAGTTTTTGGCCATCTGAAATCTTCTGAGCCATTTATTTAAAGTATTATTTATTTTATTTTGGGCCTCTTACAATCTTGGGCCACTTTCTTAGGTTAATAGATCTGTACTCTTATGCTTTGTAGTTTGTTTTATCTTATTAATACAAGCCCAATCTGAAATAATTTCAAAAAAATAATAAATGTTTTGTAGTATAAAGGTTAAAATATGTCATAAGTCTATGTACACTTCACAGATTTGTAATTTAGTCTTTGTACTTTTATTTTCAAGAATTTAGTCCCTTTGCTTTTCAAACTTGAAAATCAAGTCCAATTGTTGACATCATTAATTTTTTTGTCAATTTTGTTGATGTCACATTTTTAAATAAAAAATACTCACTTAGTAGTCATGTAATTAAAAAATGACGTTGTAATGAATCTGAATTTAACATAATATTTTTAATATATGTAAAAACAATGTAAAATATAAAATTATAGATAAAAATAAATTCAATTAAACAATGAAAAAAAAGAAATTCTCAATTGTATATTTGTTTAATTGAAAACAGGTTTTATGAAATATTTTAAAGAAATCTACCAAACAACTAAAAATATTTTACACAGATTCCTCCAAACACCAGAAAATATTAGCTTTTCCAGAAAAGTAAATTATTTTCCAGAAATCATTTTCCGGAAGTCATTTTCAGTAAAGCAAACGAGCCTTCATATCTGTTTTACTGTTCATATTTGGAGTTTATAATTACTTCTTCAAATAATATCATCTCTAAAATTCGAACTTGTCTTTCCTTAAAAATAAAATATATCTTACCATTATACCCAAACACTTATTATTTTTTAATTTTTTGAATGGAGATAACCCTTAATGAAGCATTGTTTTTATTGACTGTTTTATTTGTCAGCTAAGTATCGATTTTTTTAATCATGGGCAATAGGGTTTTTTATTGATACTCTTCTTCATTAATATTTTACTGCTGATGTGATTTTTGTTATAAATAGGATTTTTTACCTAAATAATACAAAAAATAAAATTAATAACTATATTAGTATGGCTATAAGATTATTTACCAAAATGGTATAGTTTTTATTGGTGCCGCCTGTCAGATTGGCATCACCGGACTGCAATAGGCGGCACTGGACTGAAATGTAATGGTCTAAAGTATTTAGGGACTTGTGATGCAATTTTTCCATTTTAGTATAGCTGTTGAAAAGGAAGGGAAAGGGTGCCGCCTAACAGAGTGGCGACACCAAACTTTAAATAGAACTAATTGCCTTTTAAGCCCTCCTTATTTATTATTTTCTTTTTATTCCTCTTCAACTCACTATAATGTGTTTAAACAAACTCTTAACCCATTTTTGTAGTTAAATAAGCCTTTAACTTATGGTTTTTACTTATAAAAGCCCTATATTTTAATATTAAAGTAAATATATTTTATCCAAAGTAAAGCTATTTAAAAAAACATAAACTAATTCACATATTATGCTGATGTGCATTTGATGAGAATAATTTATTAAATAAAAAATAAAAATTTTAAATTTCTTGAGAGTGCTTATATACATGATATTCTTAACTACTCTTTCGAATTTTTTTATTACTTTTTTAGTTTTATGTTGATGTTAAAGTTGTATATAATTTTTATTGCATCAACAAAAAATTAAGATAAGAGCTTGAAATTCAAAATATATATTTAATTTAATATCAAAATAAATGGGTTTTATGAGAAAAACCATAAGTTAAGGGCTTATTTAATAATAAAAATAGATTAAGAGTTTGTTTAAATACAATATAGTGAGTTGAAGGGGAATAAAATAAAAATAATAAATAAGGAGGGCTTAAAAGGCAATTAGCCCTATTTAAAGTTTGTGGCGGCACCTTTTCCCTTTCTTTTTAGCAGCCATACTAAAATGAAAAAATTGCATCACAGGTCCCTAAATACTTTAGACCATTATATTTCAATCCAGTGCCGCCTATTGCAATCTGGTAACTCTAATTTGACAGGCGGCACCAATAAAAACTATACCATTTTAATAAATAATCTTATAGGCATACTATTTTAGTTATTAAATTTATTTTTTTATATTATTTAAGTAAAAACCCTTATAAATAATTATTGTCATAAGATTCTTTTCTTTTTTGAGAATAGGAAAAAGTTAATTGGAAGTTAAATTTATTAACTTAACCATAAACTCCCATTCGATTTTTCACCAATTTATTTTCCACATGTCATGATTATAGTGGAGGGGCATATAATGGGTTTAGGAGAATTTTATTCCCCTTTTCAACGCTTAATATTTGGGATTTACTATAATTTCGTGTGTTAGTAAGATAGTTAGAATGCTTACAATTTCAAGTGTAGCTTACTTTAGAGTCATGCTAGTTGTATTCTTGTTAGAGTTTTATCTTTCTCTTGTGATTTATTAAAAATATATATATTTAAGATTGTGTAGTTTCTTGTAATATAAACTACATTTAAAGTTATTAAACTATTAATAAGTTTATAGTTTAATCAGTTATCTTTAAAAGTTTTATTTAAGTCACTAAATTATTAAATCCTAACTTTTTTTCTCTAATGTTAATAAAATTATTAAGAACGTTGTTAAACAAACCTAAAATATAGTAATTTAGATTAAGTTAATTCATTAAACAATAAAAAAAACACCCAAACTATTTTTTTAAGTTAAATAAAAATTACATAGATAATATTATATCATATTATATTATATAAACATTGATTTAACGGTTACATCAGTCATTTATTAAAGATTTAACAAGTCAATAATTAAATAAATTTTTTAAATAATATATAGATTATTTTCTAATTTTTAATAAATGATTAAAATATAACATTTTAAATAATTTAATAATTATTTTTTATTTTTTAAAATTGGATTTAGAATGTGCAATGGTTATTAGAGTGACATGTTTTTGGTTTTGGGAATGTTATTATTGGTACCAGTTCAAAATGAAGCTGGTGGCAGATGACCGAACAACGACAGCGTTTGTGGTAGCAGTGTTGAAATAGCATGTTTTCTAGAAAGTACCTGAATTCTGACTTAGAACAGTCCAACGGATATAAAGGTGGCAGTGTAAGAGTAGTTGGATGAGAATATATAATATGTTTTATAGTTTGAAGATGTAAATAAAATCAAAAGGCGAAGGCATACGCAATGACGATTGCGGAAGCTTCTTAAACAGAACTTTCCATACATCCTGCGTTACCGTGTAGCGTCAGAGATCACGGTCAAATTAATCCACCCTATTTTTTGGATAATTCCAGAACCCCAAAATAACTACGCGCTTCTCTTTTTTTTTCTTAATTTATTCAACTTTTTGCGTTTGACTATACTACCCTTCCTGCTTTTTCTTTTTTAAATACCCTTTATCCTCTGTACTATCAATGATAATAAAAAATTAAGATAAAAGGCAAGAAAAAGTTTAGATAATAACTTTTATAAAAAAAAATTATAAGTAGAGTTGAATTTTTGTCATGTATTCTTAAGTTGTATTTAAAAAAAATAATTTGTAATAAGTTATGAAAATTTTTATCTTCAAAAATGGAATTAAAATTTTATAGTATATTTTATTTTTTTATTTTATTTTTGTCACATGACAAAATCTTAATCACTTGTGAAGTTAAAATTTTGCACAATTAATGTAATAAATAATTATATTTTAAAAAATAAAAATAAATAAAACATTTGCTTAGAAAATAAAAAAATCGTCCTATTTTAATTTACAAAACCTAGTTACTAAGAAAGCATTAAATAAAAAAGGAGGTTATTTTTGGCATTTCGGTTATAGATAATATAATAATACAAATTGATTAATCAGCTGGGTCCCATTCCTGGATACAGCCCAGTTTTCTTTGTTGGATTAACGCCTATATAATAGGGACTTGAGTTCTCATCAAATTCAAAGCACTGCTTCCTCCGTATTCCCTAACATTGATCAACAAAATAATTCCCAATACTTGCCCTAAATTCAATCTATAAATTATTCTTAGAATTCTCAGCTGAAAACCGACCCCCCCCCTTTTAATCTGTCAATACAGAAAGAAAAAAAAAAGAAAAAAAAAGAGCAAATGGAAGGGAACAACTCGTACGGTAATGGATCATCATGGGCAGAGCAATGGGACTACAGCGATCCAGCGGCTTCCAACGGTGCTGCAAACAAGAAGAAAAGCAGCAGCGGTGGGGCAACAGCCAAGTACAAGCAGAAGGTCGGGGATGGGCTTGAGAAGACCAAAGCTGTGGCTTCAACTGGGATGAAGAAGGTCAAACAAGGAACCTCTTCGGGGCTTCAATGGATCAAAGAAAAGTATCATAAAACTACCCAAAAGCACTAGGATTATTAGACTTCGTTTATGTTGCTTTTGGCTTTTCCTTAACTGCTTCTTATTTTATTCATTCATATATCCATAATGATTTATTCCTTTTTTTTATGTAAAATTGCAAATAAAATCATAATAATTGATCTGTACTGCTTTAATGTAAAAATACGGTGTAATAAATGGATGTGAAGGGTAGAGACAATGGTTTTTAAATGTGAGATGTGTATATGTATATGAAATCATAAAAAGCTGCATGTTGGGCAGCCAGAGAGTTCAGAGTATGCTTATGGTATTGCTGATGACGGTTAAGGACAACCCAATTCTCTCTTATTATTTACCGGTTCAATTCACTACTTCAATTATACAACTTTTTTACATTTTGGTGCTTAATATTTTTTTTAAACAACGAGAACCTAAACTATTTTTTTTCCATATTAGGTTAACTGTTAGTCAAACTAAGTTAATTTTAAAACATTTTTACCTCAACTATGTTTTGGGTACACATTTTACATCTAAATGTTATATCATCAAAAAATATTTTGAATTTTTTTCTTTTACATTATTTTTCTGTCTATTTTTTTATTTTTATTTTTTCTTCTTTTATAATATCTAGCAATGTCAAAAATACTCAAAATTCACCTTTTTGAGATCTAGACGCTGGCGATTAATTTTGCTTTCAAACTTCACCGCCTATTAGCTTGACCTGACTAGATCGAAAAAGTTCCTTCATCGATCAAAACGAATATTTTTAGAATTAGATTGGTCGGTTGAATAGGTTGGACTAAGAATCCGGTTGAGATATCGGTTGAACTAATTGACCCGATATAACCCAGTTGAATTGAGCTAAAAAAATTAGTTTAATCGGTTTTCTCTATTTTTAAAATATTTTTATTTTTATGAATTTTCAATAATTTATTTGATCAAATTGGACAAACTAATCAAAACGGGAATTGATGACTTGATAGATTTAACTATGTTACACCCTAAAATACAGGGGGTTAATTGTAATGGATAAACAAGAAAATGTAAAGGGCTGAATGGTTAAATGTCTAGTAACCTCCCTAAAGACACAAGTTCAAGCTACTTTTTGAGCATTTCTTTTCTTTAATATTTTAGCAACTTAAGATAAAAGTCACCTCAAGCCTAACAGTTAAAGCACTAGTATCCTCTCAAGTGACCCGAGTTCTAATCATCCAATCCCCCTTCCATTTCCTTTTTAATTTCGACAGAACTGGCATATTTCTAAACGCTAGGTATTTAGCCATCTTTTCCTAATTAGACTTGGCATTTTGTTATATTGCAATTCCTATTAGAATTTTGTCATCTTTTTTTATTTTTTTCTCTTTTTTGCATTATATTTTTCATCTTTTTGTTGTCAATTATTTTGCTTACACAAATAAAAAAAGCACCATTAAATCATTCTTCTACAAGTTTAGTAATTGTCGTCAATAACATCTCTATTCTTGCCAAGAAACGGTAAATACACCTCATTCCTATGATTCAATTTAGTAACCCTGCCGCACAAATCTCCAAACTTTAATCTTTAATTCGACCAATTGATCTATTTGAAATCTTGATAAATCTTTTGCAAATCTTGGCAATCTTGACGTCAAATATTAATTGTGTACATATGTTTGAACAATCGAATTTAAATGTGTCAGATCAGGTTTTATCGTGAGGAACATCAATCAGACCTCCGATGAAAGGTGTGTGATCTTTCCCAAGTGAATCAGTGCTTATCGTGTGTAGAATCAGGGCTACATGGTCTCCTATATGGGTGGACCACATGGCCACCACATAACCATGTGCCTCTCAAAACCCCAGGCTAGTTCGTGAACCACACGGCCATAGCTCTTCTACACGGTCGTGCCTCTCCTATAGGCTAATTTTTGCATTTGCCACATGGCCGTGTAACCCTTTACGCGACCTAAAGCTTTTCACAAGGCCTGGACACATAGCTGTGTGACCTCGATTTTACAGTTTTGTTTAAAAATTTATGATATGTTCAATTTAGTCCGTCTATACACCTTGAATTATTTTTAAAGTCTTTATTTGCTCAATTAAGTCCCTATTATTGTGTTATTCTAGAATTGATGATCTAATGACTAAAGTGCAATGGCTATATTGAATGAGAAGTGAATATTACATGCTACTGTCATTTTGAAATAGATAAACTATTAGTGTTAATAATGTTACCACCCAATTGAATACATGTTAAGCATGTTTACTACCAGTGTTGAATTGAATACATGTTAAGCATGTTTACTGCTAGTGTTGATTTGTTCTATTATGAAGCATGTCATACTGTATTGCATGCGGTGGGATGATATGTGTAATGGTCCGATTTTAGCTAAATCGGAACAGTGGTTTCGGAACCAGAAATCTGAGGTCGTAAAATTATTTTAATACTATTTTTTATGTTTACAGCATGTGATTATATATGTGTGAAAATTTTGTGAGCTAATTTTATCGTTTAATAGCTTAATTTGATAAAAGGACTAAATCACGTAAAATGCAAAAGTTGCATTCTATATGTTAAAAGTGCTTAATTCCCATGGCTTATTAAATGAAAGGTCCTTATGTTGTAATTAGATCATTGATATTGGAGATGGACATAAATGGCCTTATATTAAGTGATTTATATGTTTATAATTAATGGATAAAATGGTAATTTGATTATTAAGTTATTATAATTAAAACAAAACCAAATTTTCCATCTTCTTTTATCATACTTACCCGAATTTGAAGAAGAAAATAAATCTTGAATGTGTTTAGGGTTTCGACAACTTGAAGCTTTGATTAAGGTATATTTTGAGCTTAGTTTTTAATGATTTTTACGTTTTTGTGATCATTGCTTTGAGTACTAGCTAGCCCGTGCCCTCATTTCTAAATTTGTAGGTGATTTTAAAAAATTCCATTGATGAATCCATGAGTTTTATGATGTTTTATGATGAATTATGCAAGCTTGGTGTTTGATATACATGTTTTGTAAAGTGATTTTTGACAAAAATGTCAATTAGGGATTAATTTGAGAAAAGTATAAATTGAGGGGTTAAATTGTGAAATAAATGAAAAATATGGGATTTTAGGGACCTATAGATAATTTGGATAAGCATGGGTGATATTGAATTTTGTGAATTTTGTGTAATTATGAAATAGGGACTAAATTGAATAAATGTGTAACTTTAGGGCTAAAGTGTAAAAATGCCCAAATATGTGTTTTTGGACTAAATTGAAAGATTATGTGATTAAATGAGTTGAATTTTTTATAATATAGATCAAGATAATAGGAACCCGGACTTAGATCGAGGCAAGAACAAAGTACTCGACTAATCGACTAGTTTTATCATTTTGACGTCTGAGGTAAGTTCGTATGTGATAAATATTGTTAAAATTATGTTTTGAATGATTTAATATCATATAAATTATATATATGAGACTAAGGTTGAGTATGATGATAAATTGACTATGTTTGGCACTTAGTGTGCATTTCGAGATAGCTTCGGCTATATATATAGCACTTAGTGTGCGAATTGGAATTGCTTCGGCTATATGTCGTACTAAGTGTGTGATACTGAGATAGCTTCGGTTTAATGTGATGGCACTAAGTGTGCGATATCGTTATAGCTTCGACTAATTATTTTTACACTAAGTGTGCGAGTTCCTTGAGTATTGAAAGATTTCTGGATGGATTAACGTATTGAACAAAGAGGTGAAAATGTAACAAATAATTACGAAAGAGTACAGGTACATACGATACCTATGTGGTAGTTGATACTATGTGTATGAAGCTTCATGGATTTGTATATATATGATAAATGGTCATGGGTTAGAATTGATTGATGATATGAGACTTATTAAGTGTTTATTAATTGATGATTTGAATATTATAACTGTCAAGTTTATTTAGTACGAACTTACTAAGCTATGAAGTTTACTGTGTGTTTTTTGTCTGTGTTTTATAGAGTATCAAAGCTAACTCGGACTCGGGGATCGTCGAGAAACATCATCACACTATCGATCAACTTGTTGGTAGTTTTAAAGCTTTGTATATATGGTATATGGCATGTATAGGCTAGTGTCATTTTGGTATCTTTTAGGTCATGTTATTAGCCATGAGATTTGGCTTGTAAATGTTGATATGTATGGCCATTTAAGTTGGCTTAAATTATTTGTTTGATAAGTGATATATGTGATGTATATAAGTTACCATGTGTTTTTGCATATTAGCCATGGTTGTTGATATGGCTAAGTGATTGTTCATTTGGTTAGTTATTAGTTGATGTATTAATACTTGAGGAATGGTAAATTTTTGGTATGATTTGTGGATGATGATTTGGTTGATAGAAAGGTGAGAAAATTCATTTAGGAGTTATGTGAGTTTGATAATTGTGGCATATTGATTTGGTATGTTTTGATTATGGAATTTAGTAGTTGTAATGATTGATGATAGATGGCATGGCATGTGTGTGAATTGGCATATTTGGATACCTAAATATGTGTTGAAATGATACCATTTTGATAGTTAGGTGTGCATGAGAAAAGGATGGCAAATTGGCTATGCAAATGGCCTATTTTTGTCCACACGGGCAGAGACACGAGCGTGCTACACGGCCGTGTGTCTCCTGGGGTACCCTTCAAATTAAAGTTAGTATACCCTACATGTTTGGCACAGCTTAGACACATGGGAGTGTCTACTAGCCGTTTGTGGCACACGGGCTGGCACATGGGCGTGTGGTTGGTTGTGTGACCCAAGTCAGTAACCCCCTTAGATTTCACAAGGCCCGGTACATGGGCGTGTCATCGATCGTGTGGCGCAAGTCAGTATGTATGCCCTGTTTTCACACTGAAATGCCCCAAAAATCCCTTATATATTATTTTCGTATGGTTGTGACACAAATCTGTATCTGCTTCAGTGGTTATGTGTTTTGGGAAGTGTCTGAAAAGTCTTGGATTCAAGCCTTGGCTTGGGAAATTTTTTTTGTAAAACCCCGAACCCGAGACCGACACCAGAGTCGAACACGAGGTGTTAGCAGACTTTAAACCCTTTATAAAAATATTTCTCAGACACTGCCAATCTGCGTACTAGTCGCTTTAAAAATCATAACTTGAGTTTCACAACTCGAAAATCAGTTTCGTGATTTTTCCCTGAAACTAGACTCATATGCCCATCTACATATTTTTTTTCTAGAATTTTTGGTCGGGCCAATTAGTACAGTTTATTAGTCAAAGTCTCCCATGTTACAGGGATCGACTACACTGACCTTTGTGCATTACGACTTGGATATCTCCCTGCACAGAGCTTCAATACTGATGCCGTTTATTTCTATAGAAACTAGACTCAGAGAGGAATCTATACATATATGGTATGACTCCTAATTATCTCTGGTTAATTTATAATGAATTTCCAAAGTCGGAACAGGGAATCCAGAAACCGTTCTGGCCCTGTCTCACGAGAACCTGAATATCTCTTAACATACTGTCCATATGATCTTTTCGTTGCTTTTATATGAAAATAGACTCATCTAGCTTCGAATACATAATTTATTCATCAATTAATTCCACTCCTACTATTTTTAGTGATTTTTCAATCTCACGTCACTGCTGCTGCCAGCATCTGTTACGAAAGCAACTATGCCCATTTCGTGATTTCTCCTTGATCTAACTAGTAATTCGTCATACATATCACAAATTATGATCATGACTAGCCATGCCAAAGGCTAATCATTGTCAAACATCCCCCTACTACACTATTGCCATATCATGAATTTTAACACCAAAATAATCAACCATGACATATGGCGTAAAAAGGTCGAATTATCGAGATTTACGACCTAACGTTATGAAACCAAACCCAACCGAACATTTATGCCATTTTCGCATGGCTAAAAGTTTACATACCAAAGTTCAAACACAACATAATAGCCTATACATGCCGAAATGTTCTCCTAAGCCGACTAAGAAGAAAGTACCAAAACTTGCTAGCCGGTGTGATGACTTCGACGACGGCACGATCACACAAAAAGAGACGAGTCCAAGAAACCTAGAATAGGTGACAAGCAAACACCGAATGAGTATATAACTCAGTAAGCCATAAGCATTCCACAACCATCCATTAATAAAATTATCACAACAGGAAACAATGAAATGAGGTTAAGTACTCCATCCATACCAAACTATACCATAGTTCCTTAAACCCTATGGTTCAATCTCATACCAAGTCCTACATTGGCCTTTCATACATCATTTTATTTTCGTTATAATCATACAATTAAACGAACTTTCACCTATTCCACAATGAACCTTATGTACGTGACTTCAACTATAATCGTCACATAGGTTCAAAACTTACCAAGCTCAACTCCAAATATAAACATAGCGCCTATTAGCCATGAACTCAAGGTACTTACCTTTTCCGCTGTCCAAAATTGACTCGGTAAAGTCGCACCCTTCATGTAAATAATTTATAGAAAATATATATTGGGTTCGCACACATAGTGCTTAATAATCAACCGCGCACACTTAGTGCCATGCACTTTAAACTCACACACTTAGTGCCATGCATTTCAAGTTCGCACACTTACCTTTTCCGCTGTCCAAAATCGACTCGGTAAAGTCGCACCCTTCATGTAAATAATTTATAGAAAATATATATTGGGTTCGCACACATAGTGCTTAATAATCAACCACGCACACTTAGTGCCATGTACTTTAAACTCGCACACTTAGTGCTGTACAATTTAAACCCGCACACTTAGTGCCAATCTCATGACCGTGAACACTTATTGCCCGCACACTTAGTGCCGAAAACCAGCCACTCAATAGGCTTCACTTCCTTTTTACATTCGACAAATTTCATCTCTACTTACATATACATTTGTATACATTTCATCTCATTAAACACAATGGTATAGGTATTACGATCCTTTAAATCAATACCAAAGATATGCTTAATGACTTACTTGTGTTGGGTAAGATGGTTCCAACTCGGCTACTCGATGATCTTTTCTTTGCCTTTGCTCGATTCTCCTCCTTTAACTCCTTGAGCTTAATCAATAAATCAACTAGTTTAACCGCCTTGCTAATTATTTACAATCCAATTACACATGCATATGTATGTTAGTATATTCGGCAATCACCCTTACTAATCACCCACTTGATCAATTATAGAGAATCAAAGTTAATATCACAATGTGTACCCTATATGGCCCATTATACATAATCAAATTTAACATCATCTATATATTTACTCATATGGCCGAATATACCTAATCATACATACACCTAACCAAAAATAATTTCTAAAATCTTTATATCATTTATACACTAGTAAAGCATCCTCTCCCTTTCCATCAATTTAGCACATGCATTACTCATTAACCTACAAAAATTATATTCGGCCTTAGCACACAACTTGCTAGCCGATTCTTCCCCATCTAGCAACCAATGCACATATGTGCTCACTCAAAAATGCTAAAAAAAAAGAGATTCAAGAATCATCAATCCACCATCACATGCATCATTAACAAGCTTCATATTTAGCATGCAATGGCATTAACACAAACTCCACCTAGGCCGAATCTTAACTCATCTTCATGCCTCATCACCACAACATCAAACATCAAAATACCAACCAAGAATGTAACATGCATGGCCGAATATCATCTCCATCATTTAACAAAGTTTGAACCATGGCTAGGTAGATTTCAAACTTACAACTTAAAATATACATGAATCTCAAAGAATAATATCAAACATACCTCAATCTAGTTACATGCATGGCCAAACTTCCTCCTAATTCTCTTCCAAACCAAACATGAAGCAAGAACTCCTTCCTCCTCCCTTAGAATTTTCGGTCAAAAGAGGATGAAAAAGGATGAACAAGTTTTTCTTTTCCTTTCTTTAGCTCACGGCAGTGGGGGGGAAACAACCACTCATTTTTTTGTTTTTCCTTTCTTTATTACCCATACTCCTTATTTTATTTTTTTTCCTACATACCTCACTAGGCCAACATGTTCCCAACATGTTTCCACCCATAGCATGGCCAACCACTAGCTCAAATTTTGGGTAATTTGACATGCAAACCCATCATTTTCACAACATGCATTAATAGACCATTTTAAATTAGCCTATCATATTTTCACCATGTCTCATATCGATCCCTATTTAATAATTTCTCATGCAATTGGCAAAATTGGAGAATGAAACTTCCACATACTCATGTACACACATAATAAGCATAGAATATGGAAATTAATTATTTTTATGACTCGGTTTTGTGGTCCCGAAACCACTTCCCGACTAGGGTCAATTTTGGGCTGTTACAACTCTCCCCCACTTAAGAAATTTTCGTCCCCGAAAATCTTACCGGTAAATAGGTTTGGGTATCGTTCTTTCATCGAGCTCTCGGTTTCCCAAGTAGCTTCCTCGATCCCGTGTTTGAGCCATAACACCTTCACTAACGGAACCCTTTTGTTTCGCAACTCCTTCACTTCACGAGCTAGGATACGTATCGGTTCTTCTTCATAACTCATATCGGCTTGAATTTCAACCTCTGATGGGCTAATTATATGCGATGGATCAGATCGATAGCGTCGAAGCATCGAAACATGAAAGACGTCGTGAATCTTTTCAAGCTCAGGGGGCAAAATCAATCTATACGCAACCAGACCAACTCGTTCGGAGATCTCGTACGGCCCAATGAATCTCGGGCTCAACTTGCCCTTACGGCCAAACCTGAGTACCTTTTTCCAAGGTGAAACTTTAAGGAACACTTTATCTCCCACCTGATATTCAATGTCATTTCGTTTCAGGTCCGCATACGATTTCTGACGATCTATGGCTGCCTTCAGACTTTCACGGATTACCTTTACTTTCTGTTCGGTATCTTTAATCAAATCAACTCCGAAAATTTTACTTTCACCGAGCTCGGTCCAAAACAATGGTGTACGGCATTTATGACCGTACAAAGCCTCGTAAGGTGCCATCTTAATACTTGATTGAAAACTATTGTTGTAAGCGAATTCAATCAAAGGTACATACCGTTCCCATGAACCACTAAACTCAAGGATGCAGCATCTCAGCATATCCTCGAGTATCTGAATTATCCGCTCGGATTGACCATCGGTTTGGGGATGAAAACCGGTGCTAAAATGCAGCTTGGTACCCAAAGCTTCTTGCAATTTCATCCAAAATCGCGAGGTGAATCTCGGATCTCTATCCGACACGATAGAAATAGGTACTCCATGTAATCTCACAATCTGAGAAACATACAATTCGGCTAGTTTATCCAATGAAAAATCCGTACGCACGGGGATAAAGTGAGCCGACTTAGTCAGTCTATCAACAACTACCCAAATCGCATCCTTCTTACTTGTTGACAATGGTAGTCCGGACACAAAGTCCATTGTGACTCGATCCCATTTCCACTCGGGTATCATGATCGGCTGAAGTAATCCTGAAGGCACTTGATGTTCCGCTTTCACTTGTTGACATATTAAACATCTCGAAACAAATTCGAAGATGTCCCGTTTCATACCATGCCACCAAAACTGTCGTTTCAAATCGTTGTACATTTTCGTACTCCCCGGGTGAATTGACATTCGGCTACAATGAGCTTCGTTCAGAATCATCGAAATGAGTTCTGAATTTCTTGGAACACACAACCGACTTCTGAACCTCAAACAATCGTCATCATCCATTTGAAATTCGGATTCCATATTCGGAATACATTCAGCCCGTTTTGCAACCGATTCATCGTCGACTTTCTGAGCTTCACGAATTTGATGAATCAATGATGGTTTGGCCTTTAATTCAGCTACTAACACATTGTCGGGTAGAACAGACAAGTGCACATTCATCGCTCGTAAAGCAAACAACGATTTTCGGCTTAAGGCGTCCGCAACCACATTAGCCTTTCCCGGGTGGTAATCAATGACAAGCTCGTAATCTTTCAACAACTCAAGCCAACGTCTTTGTCGCAGATTTAAGTCTCTTTGAGTCATCAAATATTTGAGACTTTTGTGATCCGAAAATACATGGCACTTTTCGCCAAACAAGTAATGTCGCCATATTTTCAAAGCGAATACGATGGCGGCTAGTTCGAGATCATGGGTTGGATAATTTCTCTCGTGTGGCTTCAATTGTCTCGACGCATAGGCCACAACTCGGCCTTCTTGCATCAATACGCAACCCAACCCGAGTAGGGATGCGTCACTATAAATGACAAACTCTTTGCCTGATTCGGGTTGCACTAAAATTGGAGCTTCAGTCAAATGAGTTTTCAGTTGATCGAAGCCTTTCTGACATTTCTCCGTCCATTCGAACTTAGCATCCTTTTGAAGTAGCTTCGTCATTGGTGTGGCTATCATCGAGAAACCTTTGACAAATCGTCGGTAATAACCGGCGAGTCCCAAAAAGCTCCGAACCTCAGTAATATTTCTCGGAGGTTTCCAGTTAAGTATGGCTGAGATTTTGTTCGGGTCAACTCGAATACCCGATGCGGATACCACATGACCCAAGAAGCTAACCTTTCTTAACCAGAACTCACACTTACTGAACTTAGCATATAACTTCTTATCCCGCAAAACTTGCAACACTAATCTCAAGTGTTCAGCATGTTCGATCTCATCTCTTGAATAGACCAAGATGTCATCAATGAACACAACTACGAACAGATCCAAATATGGTCTGAAGATCCGAGTCATCAAATCCATAAATACTGCAGGGGCATTAGTGAGCCCAAACGGCATCACTAAGAACTCGTAGTGACCGTACCTCGTTCTGAAAGCAGTTTTGGGTATATCTGAATCTCGAATTCGCAACTGATAATAGCCCGATCTCAAATCTATTTTGAGAACACTGAGGCTCCCTTCAGTTGGTCGAACAAATCATCGATGCGCGGCAACGGATATTTGTTCTTTATCGTCACTTTATTCAGTTGACGATAGTCAATGCACAACCTCATGGTTCCGTCCTTCTTTTTCACGAACAATACTGGTGCACCCCAAGGTGAGAAACTTGGTCGAGCAAAACCTCTATCCGTCAATTCTTGCAACTGAGATTTTAACTCTTTTAACTCGGTTGGTGCCATACGATACGGAGCTATCGAAATCGGCGTAGTCCCAGGTACAAGCTCAATACCAAACTCTACCTCCCGAACAGGTGGTAAACCCGGTAATTCTTCAGGAAAAACATCCGGGTATTCACAAACCACCCGCACAGATTCGGGTTTCCTTTCTAATTCTTTATCATCAAGTACATACGCAAGGTATGCTTCGCACCCTTTTCTTACATATTTCTGGGCCAACATTGCTGATATTACAGCTGGCAACCCCTCCAAATCCGTAGACTCAACTCGGATTACCTCGTTATTTGCGCACCTCAAATCAATAGTCTTGCTTTTGCAATTCACAACCGCATCATGCGCGGTCAGCCAATCCAAACCAAGAATAACATCAAATTCATCAAACGGCAAAAGCATCAAGTCCGCCGGAAAACAAGAACCTCGAATTACTAGGGGACATCTCTTACACACTTTGTCGACAAGCACGTAACGACCCAAGGGATTTGACACCCGAATTACGAACTCAGTAGACTCAACAGGTAGAGTCTTACTGGATGCTAAGGTTTCACATACATATGAATGAGTAGAGCCAGGGTCAATCAATGCAATCACATTAGTATCAAAGAGAGTGAAGGTACCAGTGATGACGTCAGGGAGGATGCCTCCTCTCGTGCGCGGATGGCATATGCTCTAGCAGGAGTGCGGTTCTCGGCTCGAACAGCCGTATCAGAGGCCCTCTCTGACTACCACCCTACCTCCTAAATTCTCGGTGGTCTACCTCTAGTTGTCACTCCACTAGGTCTTGCACCTTGAATCTTATTCTTCTCATCAAGCTCCGTGCAATCTCTAATGAAGTGGTCCTTCGAACCGCATCCGTAACAGGCCCTGTTAATAGACTTACCCAACATTCACCTATGTGTCGTCTTCCACATTGGGACATTCAGGTTTCTCTAGACGATTATTGCCCACACTAGCTACCGAAGTAGCTCGGGAGTCCGTCGATGGTCTTGCTCTGATGGAAATTCCCGCAGTCGTCCTCGACTTATTAGTGTCCTCCCTGAACTTCTTTACGGCTGAGAATGGAGCTTTACCCGTCGATCTTTACGATAGTCTCTAGCTTCAAATTCAGCCTTCTTCTTCTCATTTCCAAGTTCTTCCGCCTTGCAGGCTCGTTCGACTAGTGTTACGAATTCTTTTATTTCCAAATACCCATTAGTAGCTTTAAATCTTCATTCAATCCTTCTTCGAATCTTTTGCACATAGCAACCTCATCAGCTACACACTCTCGGGCATACCTACTGAGTCTTACGAATTCATGTTCGTATTCAGATACTGTCATACGGCCTTGCTTGAGTTCCAAGAATTCCTTACGCTTTTGATCAATGAACCGTTGACTAATATATTTCTTTCGAAATTCCGTCTGAAAGAAGTCCAAGTTACTCGTTCGTTTGGGACTATAGAAATCAGGGTCCTCCACAATAGTAGGCTAAGTCCCGCAACAAGGATATAGCACACTTTAGACATTCATCGGGTGTGCATGACAGTTCATCAAACACCCGAATGGTATTATCAAGCCAGAACTCGGCCCTTTCAGCATCATCAGTAACTATGGCCCTGAACTCCTCAGCCCGCGCTTCCTAATCAAGTCTACAGGTGGCTTACTCAGCCTCACAGGATCAGTAACTGATGGCATTACTGGCTCCAGGGCTGGATTATTCAAATTCGGGAATTGTTGGATAGCCGGATTGGTTCGGGCATACTGCGCGACCCACTCATTCATCATGGTAAAGAAGGCTTGTTTAGCCCCTCACCTTGATTATTCGCAGATGACTGAGGTTCAACAGGCGGTGTCCCTTGTGCAGGAGCAGCCGCTACACTTTCAATGTCATCCGCCAAGGTTCTCTCTACACCGGGATCCATTTACTAATCAAAACATAAATTTTAACCGTCAGAAGTCATCACACAGTTAAACATTAACATTCGCATGTATAGCTAGACTCATACGTGCTATGGTAGTCCTAGAACGACTAACCATAGCTCTGATACAATCAAATGTAACACCCCGAACCCGAGACCGACACCGGAGTCGAACACGAGGTGTTAGCAGACTTTAAACCCTTTATAAAATATTTCTCAGACACTGCCAATCTGCGTACTAGTCGCTTTAAAAATCATAACTTGAGTTTCACAACTCGAAAATCAGTTTCGTGATTTTCCCTGAAACTAGACTCATATGCCCATCTACATATTTTTTTCTAGAATTTTGGTCGGGCCAATTAGTACAGTTTATTAGTCAAACTCTCCTATGTTACAGGGATCGACTACACTGACCTTTGTGCATTACGACTTGGATATCTCCCTGCACAGAGCTTCAATACTGATGCCGTTTGTTTCTATAGAAACTAGACTAGAGAGGAATCTATAAATATATGGTATGACTCATAATTATCTCTGGTTAATTTATAATGAATTTCCAAAGTGGGAACAGGGAATCCAGAAACTGTTCTGGCCCTGTCTCACGAGAACCTGAATATCTCTTAACATACTGTCCATATGATCTTTTCGTCGCTTCTATATGAAAATAGACTCATCAAGCTTCGAATACATAATTTATTCATCAATTAATTCCACTCCTACTATTTTAGTGATTTTTCAATCTCACGTCACTGCTGCTGCCAGCATCTGTTACGAAAGCAACTATGCCCATTTCGTGATTTCTCCTTGATCTAACTAGTAATTCGTCATACATATCACAAATTATGATCATGACTAGCCATGCAAAGGCTAATCATTGTCAAACATCCCCCTACTACACTATTGCCATATCATGAATTTTAACACCAAAATAATCAACCATGACATATGGCGTAAAAAGTCGATTATCGAGATTTACGACCTACGTTATGAACCAAACCCAACCGAACATTATGCATTTTTGCATGGCTAAAAGTTTACATACCAAAGTTCAAACACAACATAATAGCCTATACATGCTGAAATGTTCTCCTAAGCCGACTAAGAAGAAGTACCAATCTTGCTAGCCGGTGTGATGACTTCGACGACGGCACGATCACCAAAAAGAGACGAGTCCAAGAAACCTAAATAGTGACAAGCAAACACCGAATGAGTATAACTCAGTAAGCCATAAGCATTCCACAACCATCATTAATAAAATTATCACAACAGAAACAATGAATGAGGTAATATCATCCATACAACTATACCATGTTCTTAACCTATGGTTCATTCATACCAATCCACATGCCTTTCATACATATTTTTTTTATAATATACAATAAACGAACTTTACCATTCACAAGAACCTTATTACGTGACTCAACTATATGTACATAGGTTCAAAACTTACCAGGCTCAACTCCAATATAAACATAGCGCCTATTAGCCATGAACTCAAGGTACTTACCTTTTCCGCTGTCCAAAATTGACTCGGTAAAGTCGCACCCTTCATGTAAATAATTTATAGAAAATATATATTGGGTTCGCACACATAGTGCTAATAATCAACCGCGCACACTTAGTGCCATGCACTTTAAACTCACACACTTAGTGCCATGCATTTCAAGTTCGCACACTTACCTTTTCCGCTGTCCAAATCGACTCGGTAAAGTCCACCCTTCATGTAAATAATTTATAGAAAATATATATTGGGTTCACACATAGTGCTTAATAATCAACCATGCACATTAGTGCCATGTACTTTAAACTCGCACACTTAGTGCTGTACAATTTAAACCCGCACACTTAGTGCCAATCTCATGACCGTGAACACTTATTGCCCGCACACTTAGTGCCGAAAACCAGCCACTCAATAGGCTCACTTCCTTTTTACATTCGACAAATTCATCTCTACTTACATATACATTTGTATACATTTCATCTCATTAAACACAATGGTATAGGTATTACGATCCTTTAAATCAATACCAAAGATATGCTTAATGACTTACTTGTGTTGGGTAAGATGGTTCCAACTCGGCTACTCGATGATCTTTTCTTTGCCTTTGCTCGATTCTCTCCTTTAACTCCTTGAGCTTAATCAATAAATCACTAGTTTAACGCCTAATATTACAATCCAATTACACATCATAGTATTAGTATATTCGGCAATCACCCTTCTATCACCCACTTGATCATTATAGAGATCAAGTAATAACAATGTGTACATATGCCATTATACATAATCAATTTAACACATCTATTATTTACTCATGGGAATATACTAACATACATAATAACAAAAAAATTTCTAAAATCTTATATCATTATACCTAGTAAGCATCCTCCCTTTCATCAATTAGACATCAAACTCATTAACCTACAAAATTATATTCGGCCTAGCACACAACTTGCTAGCCGATTCTTCCCCATCTAGCAACCAATGCACATATGTGCTCACTCAAAAATGCTAAAAAAAAGAGATTCAAGAATCATCAATCCACCATCACATGCATCATTAACAAGCTTCATATTTAGCATGCAATGGCATTAACACAAACTCCACCTAGCCGGATCTTAACTCATCTTCATGCCTCATCACACAACATCAAACATCAAATACCAACCAAGAATGTAACATGCATGGCCGAATATCATTCCTCATTTAACAAAGTTTGAACCATGGCTAGTAGATTTCAACTTACAACTTAAAATATACATGAATCTCAAAGAATAATATAACATACCTCATCTAGTTACATCATGGCCAAACTTCCTCCTAATTCTCTCCAAACAACATGAAGCAAGAATCCTTCCTCTCCCTTAGAATTTTCGGTCAAAAGAGATGAAAAGGATAACAAGTTTTTCTTTTCCTTTCTTTAGCTCACGGCACTGGGGGGGGGGGAAACAACCACTCATTTTTTTGTTTTTCCTTTCTTTATTACCCATACTCCTTATTTATTTTTTTTCCTACATACCTCACTAGGCCAACATGTTCCCAACATGTTTCCACCCATAGATGGCCAACCACTAGCTCAATTTTGGGTAATTTGACATGCAAACCCATCATTTTCACAACATGCATTAATAGACCATTTTAAATTAGCCTATCATATTTCACCATGTCTCATATCGATCCCTATTAATAATTTCTCATGCAATGGCAAATTGGGAGAATGAACTTCCACTACCATGTACACACATAATAACATGAATGGAAATTAATTATTTTTATGACTGATTTTGTGTCCCGAAAAACTTTTTTC